>NC_089596.1:12634660-12882308 GCF_019320115.1 Miscanthus floridulus
TGATATCTTTTCAAAGTATGTTTTCAAGTGATATAGAACTAACCATGGTGCTAAGGATGGTATATTGGTGCACTCCGATTGGTATCACGCTTCAAAGGTCTATCTTTTATACCTTAGCATCATATGGTAGACATTGACTCCTACATTTCCTATCTAAGCATATGTGCAAGCTATAATCCAAACTCTTAGCACATATGTAGGGGGAGCAATTGCTACCATTTGGGGTTCATGAAACTTGTCCATATCCTTTCACACATGGTAAATATGCTTGGGCAAGCAACATGGATTCAATTGAATTTTAATTCATATCTTTGTATAAGGGTTGTCATCAATTACCAAAAAGGGGGAGATTGAAAGCTCTAGTTTAGTTTTGGTGAATTGATAAAACCCTAAGTGCTAACCTAGTTTATCAAGTGATCATGAGATAGGTAGCACACTTCAAGTAGAGAAGCTAATGAAGATCATAACATGACAATGGTGATGGCATGGCATTGATCAAGGGCTTAAACTTGAAAAGAAGAAAGAGAAAAACAAAAAGCTCAAGACAAAGATATAATTTGTAGGAGCTATTTTGTTTTGGTGATTAAGACACTTAGAGAGTGTGATCACATTTAGGTTTGATAGCCGTACTATTAAGAGGGGTGAAACTCGTATCGGAATACGGTTATCAAAGTGCCACTAGATGCTCTAACTCATTGCATGTGCATTTAGGATCTAGTGGAATGCTAACACCCTTGAAAATATTTGTGAAAATATGCTAACACATGTGCACAAGGTGATACACTTGGTGGTTGACACATTGGAGCAAGGGTGGAGAAGTTAGAAGTGAAAATAGAGGCGATGCCGGCGTCGGTCAACTGACCGGACGCTGGATCCAAAAGCACCGGACGCTGACTGGCTGCGTCCAGTCGCGTTGACTGGCGGTACAGAGGCTAGGGTTTACCACCGGATGCTGAGCTATGTTCGGTCGAGGTGGACCGGGCGCATCCGGTCGAGGAAAACTAGTTTTCGACCCTTACTGTACTCAACTGGACGCTGAGGCTCCAGCGTCCGGTTAGTTTTACCAGAGTGTCTGGTCAACTTAGTAGCCGTTGGAATCTGACGAACAACATTTGAAGCTGGTGACACGTGGCATCCATCAGTGGACCGGACGCTAAGTCCAGGGTCCGGTCAATAGGACCAGAGCGTCCGGTCAGAGCGTAGTGTGCCCAGTGAAGGGGTACAATGGCTCTATTTTGTGGGGGCTAGTATTTAAGCCCCATGGCCGGCTGTGGCTTGTATCTTTGGCCATTTTCATTGACATAGCAACCTTGTGAGCCTAGCCAAAGTCCTCCCACTCATCTTCATCATTGATTCATCATAGTGAGATTGGGAGTGATTCAAGTGCATTGCTTGAGTGATTGCATCTAGAGGCACTTGGAGTTCGTGTTTCACTGTGGATTTCGCTTGTTACTCTTGGTGGTTGCTGCCACCTAGACGGCTTAGAGCAGCAAGGATCGTTGAGCGGAGGGTGGTGATTGTCTCCGGCTTCGATCGTGGTGATTGTGAGGGGTTCTTGACCTTTCCCCGGCGGAGCACCAAAAGGTACTCTAGTGGATTGCTCGTGGCTTGTGTGATCCTCATCTTGTGTTGGTTGTGCGGCACCCTATTGAGGGTTTGGCGTGTGAAGCCAATTAGCGCGTGAACCTCCAAGTGAGTGAATCGCCACAACGAGGGCTAGCTTGCCGGCAAGCAAGTGAACCTCGGTAAAAATCATTGTGTTCATCCTTTGATTCCGAGTTGATTAGTCTTCATTGTTATTCATCCTTGTGATTGATTGGTTCACTCCTCTACACGGCAGTATAACTATCTTGATCACTCTCTTTACATTATCGTAAACTAGTTGACAAGCTCTTTAGTGTAACTAGTTGTGAGAGCTTGCTTGCTTGGTTGGTGTGGCTCTTTAGTTAGCCTTTGAGAGCACACTAACATAAGGAATTGTCATACCTCTTGTGTGAATCGACACTATCTAAACTAGAATTGTGGTAGGTGGCTTGCATTTTGAGTAGGCTAGCGCAACACTTGCTTCGCCTCATAATTATCTAACCATTTGGTTAAGTGTTGTTGTAGAAATTTTTGTTAGGCTATTCACCCCCCCCCTCTAGCCATTAGGATCTTTCACCAGGGCATGCTCCATCCAGAGGAAGTGAGACTTGCGGCTCGACATCTCCTTTAGACCCTGTAAAACAAGAAGCAAGCATGCTGAGGCAACTGATGAAAGACCAAGGAGTCAAGGACGAATGCAGGAAACTCACCTCTGTGACACGGGGCAGGTGGACCATGACCGCCTGTTAGATAGACTTGACCCACTCCAGGGCCTCCTCGAGCTTCACCCTGGATTGGGAGAGATCGGACTCCATGGCGAGTCCTCTCCCCTCAAGCACGTCCTAGAGCTGAACCTCCTGCTCATCCCAAAGGATGAACCAAACCTTCATCGGGTCCTCAGGGTAGGGCCACACCAGGTCAGTAGCCCCTAGCCCACTGGAAGGCCCAACTGACAATCGGACCACCGCCAGCTCCTGCGACGGCGCTGACGGCTCCACCCTATCACATGCTTCACCGTCGGAGGAGACCTCCACTATCTTGATCTCACGGCCCGCTGATGGACCTTTCGCCTCTCGCCTGGTCGCATCTCCCCCCGACACCTCCGACTCATACCAGGAGGGTGAGCCATGCGGCCCTCCATCGAGCGAGGCAGGGAGCCCAGTCTCCCTCCCCTCCTCTGCTGCAGCCAGTGCAGGAGGGTCACAAGGGTCACCTCCGACGTGGCCTCTGTTGTCACCACCGGGATCGCCGCCAACACCACCGCAGCCGCTGCCACCGTACTGGCAACAGACCCAAGGGGCACCACCCCTAGAAGGGAGGGTCGCACCGCCACCACCCTAGTCTCCCCGCCGCTCATTGCGACGCGATGCAAGGTGGGCCTCCACTCCTCCCGCACAGGAGCGTGGGGCAATGCTCAACCCCGGTAGCATCTGGCCACTGTCGAAAAAGTACAGGTCTATCTGATGAGGACATGGCACCTTCGGATACGAACAATGATTATAAGGTGCACTCGTTCCTACATTTGCATAGTGGCTTTGGTTATAATTCACTTGGTTCCACATGTACATGTCACTATTTGATTGTAGGTTCAAATGTGTTTTGTAATGGAAGTTCATCAAAGTTGAACTTTCGGTTCATCGGCAGCCCGACAGTGCCTCATTGGGATGGCCATAACTCATCCATCCGGAGTGCGATCGAGGTCAATGAGCACTTGATGGTAAGCTTGTTTGATAAGCTTTCAAATAGATCTGGTTTAATCTCAATATCATGTCGGCAAGGCCTCCAAATCACCAATACATTCTATCGCTATTTCTGGTGGGAGCTACACTGTCGTCATGGGCATGTTAGACATCCTTGGGACCCAGGCCCAAGTTGGAGTATGCCCCAAGAAGATGGAGAACACCTAAGAGATGGCCTTGGACGTTCTCCTCCTTGGCCACCACCTTAGGAGGCCAGCAAGGACGTCCAAGCCAAGCCAGAGGCCCAGTTCAATCCGAGTTCGAGTCTGCCTCGGCCGTTAGGACTAGTCTGCAATAAAATAGATGCCCAGGACGCATCCGAACTCCGTTTTTTATGATCCACATATGGATGGAAAGATAATTTCATAAGAAAACCAATGGAAGTCATCCCACATCAAAATTCGATTAGAATCAATGGGAATCGTCGAAACAAGTTGACATCTAGAATCTGTCATGGCGCTACGTCGTCGTCTTTTGGGCCGTTGGGCCTTGTAACGTGTTGGGACACCTTTAGGACATGAAGAGGGATCCTTAGACGTCCCTTAGCCTATATAATTAGTAGCCACCACCTACATTAGGTTTTGGGTTTTGCTTAGATTATTCTGTCAAGAAACAGTTTCGCCGTTCATCGGTTTGTGAGACCCCAACTCGTGAGATTAATCATTCATCTGCAATTTGGTTGCTTTCTTTCTTGTTCTTGCTTGTGTTCTTCGTTGCGCAGGCAGGAATTAGCCTTCTTGGCGAGGTCAACCTGGTCCGAGACTTGGTTGATAACCAGAGGAGCTGTGGTGCTAAGATTGCAGGGTTCGATCTTTCGATCTGAAGCCAGATCGGTGTGTCATTCTCCGCCACAACGATAGTTACCATCACCTGACGGAAGATCAGGATCCCCATCTCCATTACTATCACACTCCAAAAAAACTCAAACTATGAAATCAAACAGTGCATACCGAGACGTAAGCGGTAGGGCTCTGAAGCCCTGACCCGCTGGCAACGGGCCCACCGGGCGAGGACCACTCATAGGCAGCGACCCACGGCCCCTCATTTCGATCGGGAGGGGAGTCAACCTGGTCGGCACCCGCTCCGCCCACGCATCACCACGACCGCCATCTCAAGGCGCGCTAACTAGAGTAGATAGTGCCATCTGAGCTCGCGGTGCGCTTCCTCGGCATAGGAACGTTGCTGTGCCTCTCCACCTCCCGCTCACCACCAGTGGACGCGGCCGCAGGCTCATGACGCTCCACCGAGATCACGATGACCTCCCAGCCCCTCTTGTCCTTGGAGGAGATCACGTCATCACCCATCTCCATGGGATCCTCCTACTTGAGCTCCGACTAGACGTCGCTCCTGTTTTCCCTGACCTGCACACGCCGAGTGATCTCCATCTCCTTTTCATGCTTTCATCGAGCCTTCTCGGCTCTCTTCTTCTTCCTCTCAACCGTTGCGTCCTTTAGGGCGGCCTGCCGGGCCACACCCTTCGGCCCCTTTGGAAGATGCGGCCGGGACTTGTAAACTCCGAGTCCCTACGAAACGGATGACTCAAAGTCAAGATACAATAGAGCAAAAGGGGAAAAGAACACAGAGGAGAGGGGAGCACACTAGTTTAGACAGCTTCACAGCATGAAGAGGTCCGAGCTTTCCATCAAGGGTCTCTTTGGCCCTTAGCTGTAGCACCCAGTCAAGATGGCTCCAGACATCTGAAAGGTCCTAATGGCTAGAGGGAGGTGAATAGCCTAATGAAAATTTCTACAACAACACTTAACAAAATGGTTAGACAATTATGAGGCGAAGCAAGTCTTGCGCTAGCCTACTCAAAATGCAAGCAACCTACCACAATTCTAGTTTAGATAGTGTCGATTCACACAAGAGCTATAACACTACCTTATGTTAGTGTGCTCTCAAAGGCTAACTAAAGAGCCACACCAACCAAGCATGCAAGCTCTCACAACTAGCTACACTAAAGAGCCTGTCAACTAGTTTGCAATAAAGTAAAGAGAGTGATCAAGAGGGTTATACCACCGTATAGATGAAAGAACCAATCAATCATGAAGATGAACAATAATGAAGACCAATCACCTCGGAATCAATGATGAACACAATGATTTTTACCGAGGTTCACTTGCTTGCCGGCAAGCTAGTCCTCGTTGTGGCGATTCACTCACTTGGAGGTTCACGCGCTAATTGGCTTCACACGCCAAACCCTCAATAGGGTGCCGCACAACCAACACAAGATGAGGATCACACAAACCACGAGTAATCCACTAGAGTACCTTTTGGCGCTCTGCCGGGGAAAGGTCAAGAACCCCTCACAATCACCACGATCAGAGCCGAAGACAATCACCACCTCCACTCAATGAGCCTCGCTGCTCCAAGCCATCTAGGTGGCGGCAATCACCAAGAGTAACAAGCAAAATCCGTAGCGAAACATGAACACTAAGTGCCTCTAGATGCAATCACTCAAGCAATGCACTTGGATCACTCCCAA
Organism: Miscanthus floridulus; assembly: GCF_019320115.1. NCBI lineage: Eukaryota > Viridiplantae > Streptophyta > Magnoliopsida > Poales > Poaceae > Miscanthus > Miscanthus floridulus. The sequence continues at coordinate 12,640,469 of NC_089596.1, forward strand.
TCTCACTATGATGATGAATCAATGATGGAGATGAGTGGGAGGACTTTGGCTAGGCTCACAAGGTTGCTATGTCAATGAAAATGGCCAAAAATATGAGCCATAGCCGGCCATGGGGCTTAAATAGAAGCCCCCACAAAATAGAGCCGTTATACCCCTTCACTGGGCACACTGCGCTCTGATCGGACGCACCGGTCCAACTGACCGGACCCTAGACCCAGCATCCGGTCCACTAATGGATGCCACGAGTCACCAGCTTCAAATGTTGTTCATCAGTTTTCAATGGCTATGAAGTTGATCGAACGCTCCAGCAAAACTGACTGAATGCTGGAGTCTCAGCGTCCGATCGAGTACAGTAAGGGTCTAAAACTGGTTTTCCTCAATCGGACGCATCCAGTCCACCTCGACCGGACACATCCCAGCGTCCGGTGGTAAACCCTAGCCACTGTACCGCCAAGTCAGCGCGACCGGACGCAGGCAGTCAGCGTCCAGTGCTTTTGGATCCAGCGTTCGATCGCTTGACCGAAACACATGTCCTCTGCTGCCACTGACCGGACGCTCTGGTCCAACCGAGTCCAGCATCCGGTCACTCACAGTGACCTCCGTCTTTTCTGTCTAGGGTGCCGGTGGCATCGTCGGACTATCCGCACTCTACGGGCGGACACTCCGCCAGTGGAGTTTCTTACCCTTGCACCCAAACTTCACCACCCTTGATCAAATGTACCAACCACCAAGTGTATCACCTTGTGCACATGTGTTAGCGAATTTTCACAAATATTTTCAAAGGTGTTAGCACTCCACTAGATCCTAAATGCATATGCAATGAGTTAGAGCATCTAGTGGCACTTTGATAACCGCATTTCGATACGAGTTTCACCCCTCTTAATGTACGGCTATCAAACCTAAATGTGATCACACTCTCTAAGTGTCTTGATCACCAAAACAAAATAGCTCCTACAAAATATACCTTTGCCTTGAGCTTTTTGTTTTTCTCTTTCTTCTTTCCAAGTTGAAGCACTTGATCATCACCATGCCATCATCATCATCATGCTATGATCTTCATTTGCTTCACCACTTGGAGTATGCTACCTATCTCTTGATCACTTAATAAACTAGGTTAGCACTTAGGGTTTCATCAATTCACCAAAACCAAACTAGAGCTTTCAATCTCCCCCTTTTTGGTAATTGATGACAACCCTTATACAAAGATATGAATTAAAATTCAATTGAATCCATGTTGCTTGTCCAAGCATATTTACCATGTGTAAAAGAGTATGGACAAGTTTCATGAACCCCAAATGGTAGCAATTGCTCCCCCTACATATGTACTAAAAGTTTTGATTGTAGCTTGCACATATGCTTAGATAGGAAATATAGGAGACAATGTCTACCACATGATCCTAAGGTATAAAAGATGGACCTTTGAAGCGTGATACCAATCGGAGTGCACCATTATACCATCCTTAGCACTATGGTTAGTTTAATACCACTTGGAAAACATTTGGAAGTGAAATCACTAGATATCCTATGCATGCTAGTTTTCATTTCATCATTCAAACCGACAACTAGCATACACCTCACAAGCATGGATATTGAATTTTAAAACTTGTGCCATGCAAGCAAACATATGAAATGCACATTCGAATGCACCAAATAAGTTCATGAGCTTGCTCCCCCTACTTGTGTGCTTAAAATTTTAGTTGATCCCTTTCCTTTGTTCATTTCTCTCATATATCAAGATATCTTTATGTTTCTCTCCCTTTATGATATTTCTCCCCCTTTTTCACTATTTTAACTTCTATCTTTGTTTCTCTCCCCCTTTGTCATCAATGACACAAATGTTCTAAATATAGATAGTATTACTTGTAGGGTCGAGATTATCAATGTCAATCAATGGGGTGAGGATCATTTTCCCAAATTTGGTTCAAACTAGGATATATGCCAAAGATATTTAACTCGGTTTGATCCAAGGACAAGCTTCTTCACACCTCCAAATAAGGGTTATCTTGTACCATGTTGAGTTAAACATTTATAGCTCATTTTCTAGAATAAACACTAGGTTTACAAGCCCACAAACATGTCATATGCTATCACTAGATCATGTCAAGCATAGAAGCAATAGTGATACCATATAAACATCAAATTTATTTGATTTTCATGAATGAGCCTAATAAAATAGAACCACTTGAAAGGTCCTAATAAGATTGAAAATATGACTAGATGCACTAAACATGTCCTTAGCAAGGATGTATGCCATGCCAGTCAACTTTTACCTTGGGTTGCTCAAAGGAGAGGCATGTCATATGAGTGGGGGGTGCATCAACACATATTTGAGAAATCCAATATGTTCAACTCATTCCTTAGCTTGCAAAACCTTTTCTCATCCAATGGCTTGGTGAATATATCGGCAAGTTGATCTTCGATGCCTACACTCTCAATTCAAATGTCCCCTTTTTGTTGGTGACCTCTTATGAAATGGTGGCGGACATCAATGTGCTTCGTTCTTGTATGTTGAAGCGGATTATTGGTCAACTTGATTGCACTCTCATTGTCACATAGCAATGGCACTTTCTTGAACTTGATTCCAAAGTCACTCAAAGTGGCCTTCATCCAAAGTATTTGTGGACAACAACTACTGACGGAAATGTATTTGGCTTCGGCGGTTGATAATGCAACACTATTTTGCTTCTTTGATGACCATGAAACAAGTGATCTTCCCAACAATTGACATGTGCCCGAGGTGCTCTTCCTTTCAACCTTGCATCCCGCATAGTCCGAGTCGGAGTAACCAACTAGCTCAAACTTTGCTCCTTTTGGATACCACAAACCAACATTTGGTGTATGCTTCAAGTACCTCAATATCCTCTTTGTAGCCTTCAAATGACTTTCTCTTGGTGAGGCTTAAAATATTGCACACATGCATACACTAAACATGACATCTAGCCTTGACGCGGTCACATAGAGTAGGCTTCCAATCATGGACCGATACAACTTTTGATCCACCATATTTCTACTTGTATCACTATCCAAGTTGCCATTGGTTCCCATTGGTGTGCTAATGACTTTGCTATCAATCATGCCAAACTTCTTGATCATGTCCTTGATGTACTTGCCTTGACTCACAAAAGTACCATTCTTCAATTGCTTGATTTGAAGACCAAGGAAGTAACTCAATTCTCCAATCATGGACATCTCAAACTCATTAGCCATCATCTTCCCAAACTCATCACAAAATTCTTGATTTATTGATCTAAATATGATATCATCAACATAGATTTGCAACACAAACAAGTCTTTTCCAATCTTCTTGATGAAAAGAGTGGTGTCAACCTTGCCCATTGTGAACCCTTTAGAGAGTAGGAAATCTCTCAATCTCTCATACCATGCTCTAGGTGCTTGCTTCAAGCCATACAATGCTTTCTTTAACTTGTACATATGGTTGGGCTTCTTGTCATCTTCAAAACCAGGAGGTTGCTCAACATATACTTCTTCATTGATGTAGCCATTGAGAAATGCACTCTTAACATCCATTTGATAGAGCTTGATGTTGTGGGCACAAGCATAGGCTAACAAGATTCTTATTGTTTCTAATCTAGCAACCGAGGCATATATTTCTCCAAAGTCAAGACCTTCAACTTGTGTATATCCTTGTGCTACCAATCTTGCTTTGTTCCTTACAACTATCCCATCTTGATCTTGCTTGTTTCTAAAGACCCATTTGGTTCCAATCACATTGTGTCCCTTTGGTCTTTCTACCAATTCCCACACTTGATTTCTTGTAAAGTTATTCAATTCTTCATACATAGCATTCACCCAATCAACATCCTTCAAGGCTTCATCTATCTTCTTTGATTCAATGGATGACATAAATGAGAAGTGTTCACAAAATGATGGCAATCTTGATCTTGTTTGTACACCTCTTAAAATATCACCAATGATTGTATCCAAAGGATGATCTTTTACAATACTTGTTGGTTGGAGCAATAGAACTTGATTGCTTGCACTTGCTAGATCATTAGGTTGAGATGATGTACTAGCCACTTGATCTTGATCAATGTCATGAGAGTCACTTGCACTAGCTTGATTTGTATCATCTTGCACATTTGAGTTGGAGAGCACTTGCACTTGATCATCTTCATCATCAATCACTTGCCTAGGCCTCAATTCACCAATATCCATATTCCTCATGGCATTTGAAAGTTGAATGCCTCTAACATCTTCCAAGTTCTCATTCTCTACTTGTGAACCCTTGGTTTCATCAAATTCAACATCATGAACTTCCTCAAGAGTACCACTATCCAAATTCCATACTCTATATGCTTTGCTTGTAGTGGAATATCCAAGTAAGAATCATTCATCACATTTCTTATCAAACTTGCCCAATCTAGTGCCTTTCTTCAAGATATAGCATTTGCAACCAAAAACCCAAAAATATGCAATGTTGGGCTTTCTACCATTCAAGAGCTCATATGGTGTCTTCTCTTTCAATCAGTGACAATAGAGGCGGTTGCTACAATAGCAAGCCATGTTGATAGCTTTGGCCCAAAAGGATTGACTCGCATTGTACTCACTAAGCATAGACCTTGCCATATTAATAAGTGTTCTATTCTTCCTCTCAACAAGGCCATTTGATTGTGGGGTGTATTTGGTCGAGAATTGATGTCTAATTCCAAATTCATCGCATAACTCATCAATTCTAGTATTCTTGAACTCACTACCATTGTCACTTCTAACTCTCTTGATGGTTGTTTCAAACTCATTGTGAATGCCTTTGACAAATGATTTGAATGTTGCAAATACATCACTTTTGTCCACTAGAAAGAATACCCATGTGTATCTAGTATAGTCATCCACTATCACAAATCCATATTTGTTACCACCGATACTAGTGTATTGTGTTGGCCCAAACAAATCCATGTGCAATAACTCAAATGCTTTACTAGTACTCATCATGCTTTTCTTAGGATGGGTGTTTCCAACTTGTTTGCCGGCTTGACAAGAGCTACAAAGCTTATCCTTTTCAAACACAACATCTTTTAAGCCTTTAACTAAGTCATGCTTAATCAATCTATTCAATTGTTTCATTCCAACATGACCAAGCCTTCTATGCCATAACCAACCCATGCTAGACTTAATGAATAAGCATGTGGACAAGCTAGCTTCACTAGCATTGAAATCAACCAAGTATAGATTCTCATATCTAAAGCCTTTGAAGATCAAGTTAGAGCCATCTACACTTATGATCTCTACATCATCTACTCCAAATATGCATTTGAATTCAAGATCACATAATTGAGCCACAGATAGCAAGTTAAAATTCAAGCTCTCTACTAGCAACACATTGGATATGCTCAAGTCATTGGATATTGCAATCTTACCAAGCCCTTTGACTTTGCCTTTGCCATTGTCACCAAATGTGATACTATCATAACCATCATTGCCATTGGTGTTGATTGAGTTGAACATTCTTGCATCACCGGTCATGTGTTGAGTGCACCCACTATCAAGAACCCAATGCCTTCCTCTGGCTTTGTAATTGACCTACAAAAGAAGATCAATTCCTTTTAGGTACCCAAACTTGCTTGGGTCCTTGAAGGTTAGTAACCAAGCTCTTTGGCACCTAAATGGCTTTCTTCTTTGAGCCCATCCATGGTTTGCCAATGAACTTAGCCTTCACACTATTTGTACCCTTAACAAGCATATAGGAAGAATTAAGCTTAATGGAGGATACATTAGCATTTTTGCTTTTGTTGGTGCATTCATGCTCTCTATGACCAACTTGCTTGCAACTAGTGCAAAACTGACCATTGTTCTTCACAAAACTTGTCTTGTGAGGAGCAAAGGCCGCCTTGCCTTTCTTGGGGGTATAGCCCAATCCCTCTTTGTAGAGAGAGGCTCTTTGGCTACCCCAGCACATAAGTAAGCAGTCCTCACCACCATAAACCTTAGCTAAGGTGTGAGTGAGCTTAGTGACCTCCTTCTTGAGGTTCTCATTCTCAACCACTAGTGAGGCATCACAAGTGAGACCATCACTACTAGATGAGGTAGAAGTGGAAGTGCTACAAGAAGGGTTAGTAGTAGCAACAATGATAAGCATAGATAGTGATGTATCAATTAAATCACAAGTTACACCTACATCACACGTTTCAACATGCTTCCTTTTATCTTGTTCATTAAGCAAAGTGGAATGAGCTTTTTCAAGCTTTTTGTGAGCCTTGCCAAGCTTCTCATGGGCTACCTCTAGCTTCTCATGAGTTGCTTTGAGCTCATCAAGGGCTTGCTTAAGGGCTTTTACCTCCTTATTCAAGCTCTTGCATTCCTTTCTCTTAATGTCAAAGTGTTCTTTAGCATCCTCTAGCATGCCAAATAATTCGTCCTTAGTAGGTTCATCATCATCACTATCACCATCATTTTCATTTTCATGTTCATTATCATCAACATGTTCTTTATCACTTTCATCATCACAAGATTGTACCTTAGTGGCCTTAGCCATGAAGCATGATGAAGATTCAAAGAGAGAAGGCTTCTCATTGATGGCAATGCTTGCAAGAACCTTCTTCTTGGTGGTCTTGTGATCATCACTATCATCATCATCATCACTTGAGGAAGCATCACTATCCCAAGTGACTACATATGAACCACCCTTCTTCTTCTTGAAGGCCATCTTGTCCTTCTTCTCTTTCTTCTCTTTCTTGTCCTTCTTCTTGTTCTTCTTATTGTCATCATCATTGTCGCTATTGTATGGGCATTGAGCAACAAGATGATCTTTGCTTCCACACTTGAAGCACCTTCTTGACTCTTCTTTGTTCTTGGATGAAGACTTCTTTCTTCTAGCACGGTAGCCCTTCTTCACCATGAACTTGCCAAATCTCTTGACAAATAGAGCCATCTTCTCATCATCATCATCATCCCAAGATTCATCTTCTTCACTTAATGTTTCTTGCTTAGCTTTGCCCTTGGATGATGTGGCTTTGAATGCCACACTCTTCTTCTTCGCATCCTTCTTCTCATCTTTCTTCTCCTTCTTTTCTTTCTTCTCATCATCATCTCTATATGTATCATCGGTCATGATGTCTCCCAACACTTGGTTTGGTGTCATGGTGTCCAAACCACTTCTCACTAGAATGGTGACCAATGTACCAAATCTTGAAGGCAAGCATCTCAAGAACTTATGGGAGAAGTCCTTGTCCTTCACCTCTTCTCCAAGTGCTTTGAGATCATTGATAAGCACTTGAAGCCTATGGAACATCTCCGGCACATTTTCATCCTCCTTCATCTTAAAGCTTACAAACTTTTCTTTGAGGATGTATGCCTTTGCACCCTTCACAGCTTGAGTGCCCTCAAATGATTCTTCCAACTTCTTCCAAGCCTCATGAGCCATCTTAATATTCTTGATTTGCTCAAATGTTCTCTCATCAATTGCATCATGAATAACACTTAGAGCAATGTCATTGTTTTGGAGAAGTACTTCTTCGATCGCGGTGGGATTCTCCGGATCACCAATCTCAATTTTGGTTTCTACCACCTTCCACACCTTTCTATTGATTGACTTGATATGTGTGGTCATCTTTGACTTCCAATAAGGATAATTTGTGCCATCAAATTGGGGTGGCTTCTTGGTGTTGTTGATTTGAGCCATTTTAACACCGAAGGTTGTTATGCCTCAAATAACGGTGACCTCAGCTCCGATACCACTTGAAAGGTCCTAATGGCTAGAAGGGGGTGAATAGCCTAATAAAAATTTCTACAACAACACTTAACAAAATGGTTAGACAATTATGAGGCGAAGCAAGTGTTGCGCTAGCCTACTCAAAATACAAGCCACCTACCACAATTCTAGTTTAGATAGTGTCAATTCACACAAGAGCTGTAACACTACCTTATGTTAGTGTGCTCTCAAAGGCTAACTAAAGAGCCACACCAACCAAGCATGCAAGCTCTCACAACTAGCTACACTAAAGAGCCTGTCAACTAGTTTGCGATAAAGTAAAGAGAGTGATCAAGAGGGTTATACCGCCGTGTAGATGAAAGAACCAATCAATCATGAAGATAAATAACAATGAAGACCAATCACCTCAGAATCAATGATGAACACAATGATTTTTACTGAGGTTCACTTGCTTGCCGGCAAGCTAGTCCATGTTGTGGCGATTCACTCACTTGGAGGTTCACGCGCTAATTGGCTTCACACGCCAAACCCTCAATAGGGTGCCACACAACCAACATAAGATGAGAATCACACAAGCCACGAGCAATCCACTAGAGTACCTTTTGGCGCTCCGCCGGGGAAAGGTCAAGAACCCCTCACAATCACCACGATCGGAGCCGGAGACAATCACCACCTCCGCTCAACGATCCTCGCTGCTCCAAGCCATCTAGGTGGCGGCAACCACCAAGAGTAACAAGCAAAATCCACAGCGAAACACGAACACCAAGTGCCTCTAGATGCAATCACTCAAGCAATGCACTTGGATCACTCCCAATCTCACTATGATGATGAATCAATGATGGAGATGAGTGGGAGGACTTTGGCTAGGCTCACAAGGTTGCTATGTCAATGAAAATGGCCAAAAATATGAGCCACAGCTGGCCATGGGGCTTAAATAGAAGCCCCCACGAAATAGAGCCGTTATACCCCTTCACTAGGCACACTGCGCTTTGACCGGACGCACCGGTCCAACTGACCGGACCCTAGACCCAGTGTCCGGTCCACTAATGCATGCCACGTGTCACCAGCTTCAAACGTTGTTCGTCAGTTTTCAATGGCTATGAAGCTGACCGGACGCTCCGGCAAAACTGACCGAACGCTGGAGCCTCAGCGTCCGATCGAGTACAATAAGGGTCTAAAACTAGTTTTCCTCGATCGGACGCATCTGGTCCACCTCGACCGGGCATAGCTCAGTGTCCGGTGGTAAACCCTAGCCACTGTACCACCAAGTCAGCGCGACCGGACGCAGGCAGTCAGCGTCTGGTGCTTTTGGATCCAGTGTCCGGTCGCTTGACCGAAACGCATGTCCTCTACTGCCACTGACCGGACGCTCTAGTCCAACCGAGTCCAGTGTCCGGTCACTCATAGTGACCTTCGTCTTTTCTGTCTAGGGCGCCGGTGGCACCGTCGGACTGTCCGCACTCTATGGGCGGACACTCCACCGGTGGAGTTTCTTACCCTTGCACCCAAACTTCACCACCCTTGATCAAATGTACCAACCACCAAGTGTATCACCTTGTGCACATGTGTTAGCGAATTTTCACAAATATTTTCAAGGGTGTTAGCACTCCACTAGATCCTAAATGCATATGCAATGAGTTAGAGCATCTAGTGGCACTTTGACAATCGCATTTCGATACGAGTTTCACCCCTCCTAATAGTACGGCTATCAAACCTAAATGTGATCACACTCTCTAAGTGTCTTGATCACCAAAACAAAATAGCTCCTACAAAATATACCTTTTCCTTGAGCTTTTTGTTTTTCTCTTTCTTCTTTCTAAGTCGAAGCACTTGATCATCACCATGCCATCATCATCATCATGCTATGATCTTCATTTGCTTCACCACTTGGAGTGTGCTACCTATCTCATGATCACTTGATAAACTAGGTTAGCACTTAGGGTTTCATCAATTCACCAAAACCAAACTAGAGCTTTCAACGTCGTTGTTCGGTAGCTCCTCCAGCGATGCGCGGTCGGGATCTGTCGGGCCAGTGTACATCCACATCGGCTACGCCCTTTCTGCCAATGAGGCGACCCAACGATGGAACAAGGTGTGTAACACCCACACCCCATCAAGGCCTTGCCACATTAACTTCAGGAGCTCCACCCCGATAATCTCTAGCTTCTTGTTCTACCGGCTGGCGGGGCCCCACGACCAGCTCTCCTGCCTCTCCAACCTCCTACTAGTGAAAGGCGGGAATGGTGCCTCCACTGGGTTCCTAATGTAGAACCATTCCTCATGCCACCCCCGGTTGGAATCACAGGGGGTGTATGCGGGGTATGAGCCCGACGCACTTGGTTTCTTCTACAGTGCGAAGCCTCCCACCAGCATGATCCTAAGTGGCTTCCCCTCCGACAAAGCTCACCCAGAGAACATCTGCTGGAAGAAGTCCACATGCGGCTCCATCCCGAGGAAGGCCTTGCACACGATGATGAATCCGGCGATGTGCAACACCCTAATCGGATTGAGGTGCTGCAGCTCCAAGCCCCACTCATAAAGGAGCCCGCACAATATCCAGTACACCACTTCCTTCGGCGGAAGCCGCCCCTTCTCAGCGAAGGCGGCCAGCACCACCTCGGATGGCCTCTAGCTCGACATTACGCTCCGGATTCATGAATAGATATGTGAGTTCTCCCCCTCACTTACCTTCTCTCTCACTAAGGAACCGCCATGGCACACAAGCACTCTTGGCGAGAAGGAAGAAGGAAGAAAGGCAGCAGATAGGGAATAGGCGAGCTCTCCCTTCCCCTATTTAAGGAGAAGGCGTAGCAGTTGGGGAAAGGCGAGGGATTAGGGCAAAAAACCCTCTCTCTTCCCCCATTCAATGTGGATGGGATACGGCGGGACATGCCCTGACTGATGGCATGTGCCCCACCCGATGAGACGGCGCCTGGTTAAACGGGACGTGGCCTAGGTATGGTCCACCACAACCGCACGTCGGGCGTGGGAAACAAGATGCAACCACCCCTAGGCGGCCCTCCACCTTCCCAAGCGAGACTGGGAAAGGCCCAACTACGGGATCTCCGCCCAGGAGAGACCAACGGGCTTCCTAAGTCAATCGGACAGCACAGGCAAATGTCGAGAGATAGGTGAGGAGCCAAGGGACACCCCATGTGGGCCATGCCAACTCCGTCACAAACGATGAGCGCGGATCCTGATCGGACATATCCGATAGGAGCTCCTCAAACCCTGTCACTCGAGTCATCAAGGTAACATTACCAAACCCCACTATTTCTTTATATGATCATTCATTCATCTGCTGTCATTCATACATTCATACACGCATTCACACATTCATTCATACAAATCATTCATTCGTCCCATACATTCAAAGCATCGCATATGCAGTTAAATGCATCACAACGCTCCGTGTTGCGTCACAAAGCGGCAGTTGCCTCATTCAACATGATCAACGATCGACCGGGGTTCGAAGGCCTACCCACAAAGGGCTCAAGGCCGCCCCGCGTCAAATAGAGCTAGGGGAGAAAACGCAGATGAGCCCCGAGCGGCCCTTGCCCAGTCTGCTCCAGAGCAAACAGGGTCATCTCAACCTTCTCATTTAATCCTAACCTCGAGCCATGCCCATAGAATCTCCATCGAGGGGAGGCCAGCGGGCCACCCGGGTTGGTCTCCGGAACAACCCAGGCATCTACCGGGACGTGGGTTAACGAGCAGTGAAATCCCACATGAGGGCTATGCCAACCCCGTCACGAACGATGGACCTGGATTTCACTCAAACGTGCCCGTTAACAAGCTCACTGAGCACGTCACTCGAGCCATCGAGGCAAGCGATGTTAGCTCAGCCCCTCTGGTTGCGAAAACCCACGGACGGGGTAACGCACGAAAACTGAAAACCGACCCCTACTGAGCCCAACAGGGATTAGGGGCTTGGGACGCCCAACACCTCGACTTGACCTCGGTTGCGCCTAGATTCGTGACTCCAACTCGCTCGATCCCTCGGTGCGCCGACGCCTAGATTCGGGCCTCCGACCCGCTCGATCCCTCGGCGCACCCGACGTCTGGATCCGCGACTCCAACTTGCCTGATCCCTCGGCGCGCCCGGCACTGGAATCCGTGACTCCGACTTGCTCGATCCCTCGACGCACTCGACGTCTAGATCTGTGACTCCGTCTCGCCCGATCCCTCATTGCGCCCAACGCCTAGATCCATGACTACGACTTGCTCAATCCCTCGTTGCGCCCAGCACCTGGATCCGCGACTCTGATTCGCTCGATCCCTCGGCACGTTAAACGCCTGGGTCCGCGAGTCCGTCTTGCCCGATCCCTCAGCACGTTCAAAACGCCTCGTTACGGCCGACGCTTGGGTCCGCGACTCCGACTTGCCCGATCCATCATTGCGCCTAGCGCCTGGATCCACGATTCTGACTCGCCTGATCCCTCGACACGTCCGACGCCTGGGTCCGTGACGATCCCTTGGCGCACCCGATGCCTTGGTTGGCAACTCCATCAAGCCCAGTCGCTCGGCCACGACCAAACGCCTAGGACCACGCTCCTAGAAACGATGGGTCAGAAACTAGAAAGAGGAGGCAATGCCCACCAAGGTGCACACACTCACGCCCACTGACAAAACCCCCCACGGGATTCTGCCCGAATCGCACGGGGGCTCGGGGGCTACACCAACGGGTGCGCTCTTGCACACCTGCTGTCGAAAGAAAAAATTGCCCCGCTGGCAAACATGAAAAACCCCTAAATGATTCTACCCGAATCGTCCGGGGGCTACACCCGTGGGTGCGCTCGCGCGCACCCGCTTTCAAGACAAAAATCTCCCAGACGATTCTACCAGAATCACTCAGGTGCTAGTGATGAAGTGGATGGGGGACTACTCGACGGACAGATGAAGCCTTCCATGGCAGCCAAGAATGCCTAGGACAGTATCTTCGTCGACCAGCTTAACCCCTCGCATTCTGAGGCAATGCGACAGCTCTTCCCTGACTCACAAGGAGAGTGGGCGAGGCGCCGCGTAAGCAAGCACGTCTGATCGCCGATGCTTGCTAGGTAGCATTACTAGCGAGTAATAGCCTATGATCTCCTTCTGCTAGGGAGGACAGAGCCAATTGTATAACACCAACCCTTAGTGTGCCATGTTCGTGGTGCGTTGTTGTAACTTTCACTACTTATCGATCTTAATACAAACGTACGCAAACATTTTGCGTATTCGAGAAAAAAAATGAAAATGATGAATGTGTGGAAAGATCCCTGCTCAGTAAAACCCATCGACTCTTAACTTTTTCCAAGTAAAATACGACTTACCTTTTAGTGCTGTATCTTTTAAAATTTCTGTTTGATAGCCATAGGCATAGGCCACTTGATATTTGTTGTACGTTTAACTTTAACGTTGTCTCCGTCACCGTGACTCAATCACAAGATCTCACTTAGCCGGAGGTCACCGATCGAAGTGGTGGTGGCTTTTGGACCGGAATGATGCATGTGGTTTGTTTTCACGGTGGCTATTCCGAATCCGAGCTCGAGGTGGTTCTTACGTTTCCCAGGCCAGGCCTCTTGATGCTCTATTCGTATTCGGCCATCGTCGTCGAGATTATATATATATATATTCTAGTCTATCCATCCATAGCGAGGTGTGGAATCTTTACACTTGTCTAAGGCTGTGAGGCTCCGTCCATTGCACGCAAATTACAATATTGTTTTCTAGGGCACAGCTTGACATGACACAATCACATAAATTGCACTTTGATCATTTATTTATTTTATATATTATATTGTTTGTGTTTATAAGCTTATGATAGTTGGATAGTCCATTTAATCATAAATCTAACGATATAAGGCTTGTATAATAGTTCAAATTATTAGCCAAAATATTAGTCAAATATTTTAAAATTTGAATCTGGATACGTGTGCGCCTTATAAAAGAATACATAGGTAATACAAACCACAAGCTAATATATAGGTGCAGTGAAGTAAGATGTACAATTTGTTGCTATGTAGTACTCATACCAATAATTAGCTAACTATTTTGTTACATTTAATTAACCTTGGTCTAACTTTAAATCAAATACTCCCTTCGTACTAAAAAAATGAAGTCGTTTTCGACAAGACTTGGGTCAAACATTGGGAATATAAATCATGAATAACTTTTAAGTTGTTGCGTTTGAAAATGTGAAAACCATAAAAATATACATATATCACTTTTTGATAAATATTTTAATAAAAAAAAGAAGTCAAAGTTATACTTTGGAGACCGTGTCGCTGTCCAAAACCACTTTATTTTTCAGTATGGAGGAAGTAATTTTCAAGACCCATAATAAATGCTAGTGTAATAAAAGATAAATCCTATATAGAAAATTAATTCAACTTAAATAGATAGCTATTGTGTGCACCTATTGAGAGTTTAAGAAAAGTGAAAGATGAGCCGAACGCCGGTACATGTAAGCCACACCATGAACGGGCTCTGGTGAGTAGGGCATGACATGAGTACGTGGTGTGGTGGCAACAATGATTTTGCAGCTTGGCCGAAGAAAGAATTGTCACTCTTTTATTTTTTTAGATTCCTAATACTATATATTAGCTTCACAAAAGCATTATTAGGTAATAATGAGTCGTCAAGAGATAAATTATATATTCTCCACCCAAAGAACTATGTATCTAGAAAAACTTAAATGACATATGATTTGAAACCTCTGTTTCTAGCTTGCACGTGTCCCAAGCATTCACCACTATCGGCCACGCTAATTAGTGAATGTTCATTGGTACCGAACCTGGCGAACAAATTTTGGACACACCGCTCCTTCCTTTTTTGGAAAAAAAATAATCCCACCTCTTTTCCATATTTATTAGTTGGTTGTTGGGCGTTTCTAATCCTCTTTTTGCGTGCTCGGCTGCGTACGCGCGGATCAACAAATCAACAATCTGGCATGCCAGCAACTTTCTTTTTTTTGGGAAAAATATTTCCGCAACTTTCTTTTTGAAAGTTACAAAGTTATACTCACAACTTTTAACTTATGCAACAAAAATGAACGTATAACTTATGCATATAACTTTACACATGACTTCAACGTATCCTTAACTTGATAAACTTATGCACATAACTTATACATATAACCTACTACGTACAAAGTTATACGTAGCACTTTTATGCATAACTTTTTGTATAACTTAGATATCAACATAATTTCTTACCAAAGCTAAAAAAATATACACAAAACATTTATGTATAACTTGTTTGTATAACTTAGATATATAACTTGATGAATGACTTAAATATAAAATTGAACATATAAGCTATATTCAAGAACTTAGATGTATAAATTAATATCATAACATATCAGTAGAAATATGAAAACTATGTATGAAAATAACTAAGTAGTATTACTTATAAATATATAACAAACAAGAGAAAAAATGGTAAAAAAGAAAAAAGAAAGAAAAAGAAACGTCCATGCAGGTGTAGTCATGCCACCGAACAAATCCGACAAGCAAAAAGTTATTCAATAAGTTATAAGTTACGCTTCTTCTATATTTCTGGTGCCTGAATTTTAAGCTTATTTCAGGCAACACTCTTTTACTACTAATTAGTACAGGTAAATCATCACTTTTTGATTTGTTATTTGTCTTTGTATCATAACATATCAAATTTTTGTCCTTGTCTGACTATAGAAATAATTATAAATTGTTAGATTTTTTTTTTGCCAACACATATAAGATTTTATCAGATTTGTGGTTTTGTCTAATGGTTTTTTAATTCTCGGAACCAAAAATTGCAGATCGTGTCTGTAGAAATTACAACGAACTAAAACTATAATTTTGGTATAAAATATATGCAATAACCATCGCATGAAAGAAAACTAAAATTTGGGCACATGAAATTTAGCAAATCCCTATAAGTTATACATAAGTTAATACACACAAATTGTTACTAGAAACAATTCTTAGAAACATATGTAATTGGGGTCTAGTTTTATTCGCCTCATCGTGTAGAACACATCGGTGTAGACGAAATTGAAAATGGATTCAGAAATTATAGCAATTTAAAGTAAATGTTTCGGTTTTTTTGCCATGTCAGTGGTGACGTCAGGGGTGAGCAGGGGGAGTGGGCGCATGTAGATCGGCGCGCAAAAACAAACAAGGGACCCACACTATATATGTCGGACACTCGGACAACCAATCGTTCGCTGAGTTGGTTATGAGTGTAGGAACGCCACGTTGGAATTGGGTATTAGCTTCACAAAAGCTTTATTAGATAATACTCCCTCCGGTCCTATTTACCTGGCGCGCAAGCGTTTTTCATTCTGGCCGTAATAGGAGGCGGGCTGGAATATCAATGAGCCTGGTCATTACTCTCGCCGGATGCATGCTGCATGCATGCATGAGCTAGAACTATGAAGCGGCGTTGCATGCACTAGTACTGATTATTTTATTTGTTCTTTGCGGCTGGGATGAGCGGATGACTTCGCCGCCGGTGGGTGGCTGCTAATCACAGTGCAGCTAATCGCACACAGTTAATATGAAGCACGTACTTCCGTAATCGTCTTGGTATCTGAAATAAGGCTTTGCACGTCAGATATATAGGACCGGAGAGGGAGTAATTAATGAGTCAAAAGGTAAATTATATGGTTATCCTCCACCCAAAGAAGAAAAAAAAAAGCTTATCCTCCACTCCACCCAAATTAAACAAAGAACCGAATGTGTGGTTAATGATGACCAGCCCGGCGAGTCACTGCATACGAGGTCCACAAGTCAGTTTGGTTGTACGGATCCGTTGCCGGCCTCCTCTCGCCTATATATATGGCTAGCTACTCCGTCCTCCATGCACACCACAGCATCATCCCCAAGACCAGGACATACCGGTCGGCTAGCTTCAGTAGCTTCATCTAGCTTCTTCGCCGAGATGGGTAAGTCCCTTAACCATCTCCCATGAATCAATTAATTAATTATTCGTTGTAGAACGTAGCTTAATTAATAAGTTTTCTAAGATCTCTCTATATTAGCGTCAACAGCAACTGTTTTTTGTCGTCTAATTAGGGATGCAATGGGAGCCCAAGTTTAATTTTGGGGATATTGGTCAACAACATATGAACAACGGTAACACCTTCAACGTGGGTGGTAATCGCGAGTACAAGCGGCAGCAAGCGGCGGGGCAGGGGCACTATGGTGGTGGTGGAGGAGGAGGAGGATATGGATACACATACGGATACGGATACGGTCCTCCATCATATCCTCCTCAAAAGCCATCGGCATATGGTGGTGGTGGTGGCGGCGGGTGGCGTGATAGTGGGGCATACGATGAATACCCTGCTCGTCCCCCTCCCCCTCCTCGTCGTCGTCACGTGGATTGGGGCGATGGGGCACACGATCCCCCGCCGTCAATGGACAAGAAGCCAGAGAGCAAGCCTCCAAGTCCGGGCCAGGAACCACCACCTCCAGATGCAAATAAAGCGGCGGAGGACATGCCGAAAGCGAGTCCCAAGCGTGAGGGCGACAAGCCTCCTCCATCTGTTGTCAACCCTCCTCAAACACAGCCGCCATATGCGTATGGTCACCCTCACCCGGGTTGGGGTAGTGAGGGTGCCTACTATGGTGGTGGTGGCGGCGGCGGCTATTATCCTCCTACACATGGTCATCATGGGGGCGGCTATGGCGAGGCGCACATGGGGTGGCCAGTGCCAGCACCTTCCCCCAGTGCTTATGCTACTTATGGAGCATACCACAAGCATCACGGCGGATATGGTGACGGCAGCTATGGCGTATATGGTGGCGGCGGCTATGGCGGTGGTGGTTACGGCCATGACAAGTACACGCACGGACACCAGGGCAAGTTTAAGCAGTACGCTCGCCACCAGGGCAAATACTAACAAGCATATATATGTAGCATGATGATGGGTGAGGTAGCAGAAGTTTCGGTGCCGGCCGGGCCAGGGACCCAGTCACGGCATGATATGTCAGAGCTCACCACAGTGCGTACGTACGTACACACCCTGATGCAGGGATGCCCTAATACGTACTTAGCAGGGGTGATGGTTCTTCAAGTCCTACCTCTATCGTGCCATATGATGTTTTTACTTTGTTTTCTAGAATATGCAGCAGCAGGACTCTGCATGCCTGCGTATGTATGTGAACCAATCAGCGGTTTGCTTGTAAGACCCATGCATCACGTGCATGGTTTGCTAAATAAGCACGGAGACTGAAAACCATACTGTGTGTTGATGCTATCCACTGAATCGTCTCAAGTTTTTTTTTTTTGAGAATTACACAGTACAACGTTGATGCACAAAACACGCACGCACACTCACCCCTACGAACACACGTACGTAAAGCCTACCTCTATGAGCACCTCCGAAGGACTGAGCCGGCAGATCTCAAGATTCACGAAGTCAATAGCAGGTTGATGCAGACTTGGCACTGTCGACTCGTCGAGTGCTTACTTCATATTTTCACATTAGACCATCAATTTTAAGAAATACATGTAGTTTCACAACATATAATTCATATATTATGAAAGCATTTGCCGTAGCGAATCTAACTAAAAATATCAACTATATGTCATTAACACGTATAATTTTATAAATCTAATGGTCTAAGCAAGTACAAATATTTAATTTAAGACAAAGTTAATACGACAAAAAGAACGGAGTTACGGAGGGAGTAATATTACTAGGTTTACACTGCTCTAAGTCAAGGTCAAGCATATAATCACAAAAAAACCGCGTCATCGCTGTCCTAAATTCTAATAATTGCTGCTGGATTCTCATATTCTTGTCCAGCGGAAGAGGAGAGGAGAAGCGGAGATATTGTTTCACTGTGCTGAGATTTGTGTTCTACATTTTTGTTCACCGACCTTATCTTTACTGGTATCTAATGCCGGTACCATAATATAAGCACCAGATAAAAAAAAATGCAATGATTAGCTCCACCAGTGAGAATCGGAGCAAACCAAACAGGGCAGATAGCAACCTCAGGGATTACTGTCACTGCCACACATGCACATAGAGTATCATATGTGGCAAGTGTCCTTTTATTTGGCATGAATCAAATAGGCCCGATTCCTAACAGTGAAATGACAGAGGCCAGCTCCACCACTACTACAGAATGGACTTGTTGTCCCGGACGGTAACAGCCTTTAGTCCCGGTTACCGCGCCGGGACAACGATCCCAGGACTAAAGGTGGAACCTTCAGTCCCGGGTCATCGAGCCGGGACTAAAGAGGGACCTTTAGTCCCGGTTGGTAACACCAACCGGGACTAAAGGCCCTCCAGCCGAGCGAACCTGGCGCATCCTTTAGTCCCGGTTGGTAACGGTTCACCCTTTAGTCCCGGTTGGTAACCCCAACCGGGACTAAAGGTTCCTTTTCTTTTTCTTTTTTTTTGTTTAATTTGTTTTCAGTTCAGTTACACGTATTTGTTTAATATATAATATGTTTTTATGTACGTATTCTACGCTGCTAATATAAATACACGCATGCGTATAATTACATCTAATTCTCATCTTGAGCATTATTATATTCGAATAAAGTATGAAACTATATATATTATAGATATATATATGTATATATACAACACTTTCATAATCTTGTTCTCGAAAATAACGATATCAATAAACATTTAATTTACATCATTTATTCCTTAAGATCAAAGTAGAACTCGCCGTTGGGATTTAGCACTTTTTCTAGAAGATATCCTGCTATTGACTCTTGAACTGCTTTCAGATGGTCTTTTTGCATGACCCTTCGTTTCAACCATTCAGTCTTGCATTTGAAATAAAAGGAAAAGTATTAATACACATATATGTATATATATTCATTTAAAAATAAATAAAAATTGATATATACGTACTCTGAGGACATCTTCAGGAGTTCTTCTTATGTGCGCAGTGATAAATTCACAAACGTAGTATCCACACAAGTTATTACCTGGTTCCTGCCGCAAACACCACTGTACGAGAAGAAGATTATTCTCATCATCTCACACGTAAATTGAAGTACGATATAGTAATTAAACAGTGGGGAAGTGTATATAGTACAACTTACTGGTATTTCAACTACATTAAGTGGTGCCTTGCAATCCTTACGATGTTGCCGAATAAACTCTTTCCAAACCCTGTGCGACCAATAATGTACGATCGTTAATAAATTATGGCAAAGTCTATTCAATAATAGTTGTGCGCGAGAGATCGAAATTACCTCTGGATAATGTCTATCATATCTTGGTATAGTGCCCGTTCTTTTCTCAACGAGTCAAAGATTAGTAACCGACTTAAGTTTAACTCAATGACAATGAGTATCCAGTGAAAACTGCATTGGTTTATACACACACGTACATGCATATAAGTTGTATTGATATTACATAAAATGTGTAGACTACATTATTATTAACACTTACTCAAAGTTGTACGGGAAAAGTATTGTTGTCTTATCGTGCTGCTTCACGAAGAACATCATGATATTCTCCTGTGCTTCAGATACCCATCGCTCCTTGACAATAATACCGGTTTTGAATACGATATAAGGATCAATGAAGCCAACACTGGTGTCTTGTATTCTTTGAAGCTCTGACATCTGGAATCTGTATATAAATATAAGTTACATGTGAGGATAATTATATACACGTACGCATGGAAGTGAGTTTATTAAATAAAAGTAAGAATCACTTACAAACAAAAGGAGCTAATGATTGATTTGTCCAGAGCGTCCATGTGGTATAGTTGATGCAATTCTTCGAAACTAATATGTAAGATGTCATCGCCACGGAAGTAATGATGGTCTCTAAATCTGACAAAGATCCACTGCTCACCCCTGCCACACGCCTGCATGTACCACTTGTTGAGCAAGTACATTTACGTACCCAATTCATTCAGAGCCGCAGGGTTGTACAGACTTTTGCCATATTTATAAGTCTTCCAGATATCAACTTCCAGGTTCTGGATTGGAGCTTTGCCCGTCAATTGATCCAAGGTTAAATCAGTATCTTGAAAAAAAGCATTAAGGGCTTGAACCGACACTTCTCTAGAGTTGTCTGGTCGATAGACTTCTATGTTGGAACCATATTGATTAGCAACAACAAGATTTTGCATTGGTTGCTTCTGTTGTCCGAGCTGTGGGACATCCTTCCCTGATGCTCTTTTCCTTTTTTTATCTGCATCATGTGACTTCACGAGGGAGCGGTCATAGTCTGATAGTGGCGAAGGCTTACGAAGTTCAATCATCTTTTTCTTGTGAGCATCGACCTTCTGCCTCAGCACCTCTCGTGGTAGGTAAAAGTACGGCTTCTCCTTAAGCTTCGCTTGACTCTTCTTTTTGGTATCTATAAAAAAATCTTTCACTTTTTTGTCTTCTTCAGCTGCTATTTGCTCATCAGTTTTTTCAGAAAGTATTTCTTGAGAAATAACTCTTTTTCTCGGGGTCTTCTTTGCCGCCGGGACCTTAGACGTCTTTGTAGTGCGTCGCTGTGGAGGGGGTGGGGGCGGTGTTGGAGACCGGCGTGGAGGCGATGTGGCCGGTGTTGGTGGAGACCGGCGTGGAGGCGTTGGAGATCGTTGTGGAGGCGGTGGGGCCGGTGTAGGAGTTGGAGATCGTCGTGGAGGCGATGGGGCCGGTGTAGGAGTTGGCGATCGCCGTGGGGATGAAGTCGTCTCGCCCCCCGCGACGCTGTGATGAGATGGGGAATGAATGATTAGGCTAGGCTAGGGGGAGACCCTGCTACAAAAACAAGTTGTGTGTCAATTATTTTTTAAGCCAATAGAAAATTAATGGAAAATAATATTTCATTCACTTTCATTCGTACCTAGGGTGAGGTAGGGGAAGCGGTGGCACCCCAGGAATGATGATGAAGCGTTTGCGCCATTGAATAAATGTCTTTTCTGCTTCTCCTAGTGTCTTCTCCCCATCACCGCCTTCAATGTCAAGAGGAACATTGCTGTAACCTTTGAGCACTCTATCGACCGAGACGCTAGCATATCCAGGTTGAATAACTGACCCATGGATTCTTGGTGTCTTCGTTTGGTCTATTGGAGATACAACCCCGACAGCCACCATGATTGATGCATTATTACCATCTGGAATGTGCAGCTCACATGTTGTTAGAGGCTCGGTAATGTCATCAACAGGGAAGCGCAACCCAGCGTCGTCTTGAATAACTGGCAGCTCCGTAGAAGCACAACTACTTTTCATCTGACCAACAGGGCTAATGGTGACTCTCGGCATTGATTGCGATTGCATTTGACTCATTGCTAGCTGCACTTGCCTCTTGATCTCCTCCTGCATTCTTGCCTCAAGAGATTTTTCTCATTCACGTGATTCAAGCAATGCTTGTCGTGACTCGTCAACAAATTGCTCCAATGCACGGATTCGTTCTGCCTCCTCATCCTTCTTTCTTTGGCGGCTTCTGTAGGTATCCTTGTCTGCTGGGAATGCGTGTAGCCACGGAACTGCCCCATAGCCTCTTGTTCGACCACTGTGTTCAGGATTCTCTAGTGCATAAGTCAATTCATCATTCTCTCTGTTGGGCTTGAAAACACCACTATCAGCTTCTTCCCTAGCACGAGCTAGTCTCTGTGTTGCTCTCTCAATTTTTTGGCCGAAAATTAGCTTGCCAGTGTCTAGGTCTAGGCTTCTCCCATGAGCGTAGAACCAATTCTTCGCGCGTTGAGGCCAGTTCTTCTCTATTATTTCAGGTATGATTCCCTTGGCAGTAATCTCTGCTTCTAGGTTCTGCCACTTGGGAATAGCACTCTTATAACCACCTGATCCCATGCGATGATGGTATTGCTTCTGTCGGGCATTCTGCCGATTCCTCATCACACGTTCCTCACTGTCTTGGGATGTCTTGTATTCTATGAAGGCATCCCAATGAGACTCCAACTTGACAAACGCCTTAGCATTGAAATTCGGCGTAGCATTCTTCAAGATAAACTTTTTATACAATGTCTTCTTCCAACTCTGGAACAATGTTGCCATCTTCTTCATTGTCCAATCCCTCACTAGCTCCTTCAAAGCATCATCTGCTTGTAATGTGAAATGTTGAGTGATATCACTCCAAGCTAGGTTCTTGTCACGATCAGATACAAAACTAACATTAGGAGCAGATATCTTCTGCTTCCATTCACGAGCACTAACTGGGATCCTATCCCTTACAATGAACCCACATTGATTGACATATGTCTGAGCATGTGGTCCCAATGGTTTGCCGGTGTCGGTGTCGAATTCTGATATTATGAAACGGCCCTCTAATGGCTTTTTTGGCCCTCGGACTTTCCTACTTTTGTCGGTGGTTGATGTAGATCCAGAGACCGGCTACATGAGTACAAACACAACGATTAACAACAAATATACGTACGCATGCATCTATAAGAGATGATAGATAATCGAATATACCTCGCCAGTATTTTCTTGCGCGACAATTTGTTGATCTTCAACCACCGGCATATTTAGGATATCCTCATAATCAGCAAAGTACTGACTCGTGTCATCTACATCCACATTGGTGCCAGCGTTGATAATATCCGCCATTATGTCATCACTCAAGTTATCATTCAGAGCAGCCATTTGTATCTTCAAGATAACACATAGATAGAATTACTATGGTACATAATATAAGTACATGTGATAACACATATAGAATTACTAAATCCAATTAAATATAATAACACATAATATTTCATCAACATGGAAATAAGTACATGTATATATATACACATAGAATGATACAATATATTTTCTCTCTCTCTCAACACATAGAAATAAGTGCATATGTTTATATCTCTAGATATGCATGTGATACACATAGAATGTCTCTCTAGATACAATTTTCTCTCTCTCAACACATGAAAATAAGTACATGTATATATACATATAGAAATAATTAAGTACATATGTATACATATAGAATCTATCTCTAGATATAATATATATAGAGAAATAGAATATATAATTACTAAATCCAATTAAATAAATCTAACATGAAATTAGATAAACTAGTAAGATAATACATTTTAATCTAACATATATCAAAAACTATAATAAAAAACTATCTAAAAAAACTATCTAAATAAAATACTAATTAAATTTTAATACATTTAAATCTAATATATCAAAAACTATCTAAAAATAACTAAAAAACTAACAATAAACTACATGTACTTATTTTAATCTAACATACAGCCGAGACTTTGTAAAAAAAATCTAAAAAAAAGCCGATCGAGAGCAGCAGATCATATCGAGTTCGATCGACGGAGGCCGTACGGCGTGGGCGCGCGGGAAGCGTCGGCGACGGATGGTGGGGTCGGGTGCGGCGGCGGAGACGGGATGCGGCGATGTAGGCCTGGAGAATGGCGCGGCCGGGCGGGGGTAGACGACGACGGCGGCGCGGCAGAGACGAGCTCGACGACGGCGGATGGCGCGGCCAGGCGGGCGGCTGAGCGACGGAGGCGAGATCGAAGATGAACAGAACAGACGTTCGATATATATAGCTTGTGACCCTTTAGTCCAGCCGGGACTACAGGGCATTTAGTCCTGGCTGGTAATACCAACCGGGACTAAAGGTCCAACCCTTTAGTCCCGGTTGGTCTTACCAGCCGGGACTAAATGTCCTTTAGTTCCGGCTCGTGTTGCCAGCCGGGACTAAAGGTATTTTTTGGCGGGCACCGAAGTTGCCGCCCACCCTTTAGTCCCGGTTCTTGGTCTAGGCCGGGACTGAAGCCCTGAAAAATTTGCCAACCCGCCAGCGTAATTGGAAAGGCCTGGGATTTTGTTTTTGTTTAATACTAGGTTAATCAATTAATTCCATAGCAACTTCAATACTTTGCAATATTTATTTTAAAAAATACTATTGATTAACTAATTATTTATTGTAAATAGGAAAATTTTGTAACCTAAAGTTTTTAATTTCTTTTATGAATATAGAATATAAATGTTACTAATACTAAGTATTTTGTTAATGCAAAAATATATTTCTAACTTAAAATTAATAAAACTAATATTATTCGATAGGAAATTTATTATCACATTATTGTAACGTCAATGTTTCAATTTTTTCTCAGTTTTTGACCAAAATTGACAGGAATTTTTTGTTGAACCTATAAAAATAGAGAAAATATAGTATTTTTTGTTCTACAGCTTTCTCAAATGAAAAAATGGCCTATATAAGGATTGTATATATTGATGAGCTTAACAAACTCGGTATTCAAAACTTTTCAATTTGAGACAATCTAGGGTCCCGAAAACTAGTTTGTAGGCGTTGAAATTTAAAAATCACAAATTTGAACCGTCCAAACTTTCTCAAATGGAAAGTTGACCAAAACAACAATTGTAGATCTTTTTGAGTTTAACAAACTTGGTATTCAAAACTTTTCAATTTGAAGTCATTTAGAGTTCATAATACTAGAGTCAAAGTGTTGTTTTTTTATTTGACCAAATTTGACTTGGTCAAACTTGCTCAAATGAGACACTAAATGACCTCAGATGAAAAAACTCTGAATACCAAGTTTGATCATCTCAGAAAGATCTACAATTGTTACATAGCTCATTTTCCCATTTGAGAAATTTTTATCAAACACTAGTCACAACTTCTTAAATCTCATATATACTTTCTAAAACTATGTCACACACTTGTGAAATTTGAACTACATTTTGTTCAAGCTTTCTCAAATGAAAAAATGGCCTATATAAGGATTGTATATATTGATGAGCTTAACAAACTCGGTATTCAAAACTTTTCAATTTGAGACAATCTAGGGTCCCGAAAACTAGTTTGTAGGCGTCGAAATTTAAAAATCACAAATTTGAACCGTCCAAACTTTCTCAAATGGAAAGTTGACCAAAACAACAATTGTAGATCTTTTTGAGTTTAACAAACTTGGTATTCAAAACTTTTCAATTTGAAGTCATTTAGAGTTCATAATACTAGAGTTAAAGTATTGTTTTTTTTATTTGACCAAATTTGACTTGGTCAAACTTGCTCAAATGAGACACTAAATGACCTCAGATGAAAAAACTCTGAATACCAAGTTTGATCATCTCAGAAAGATCTACAATTGTTACATAGCTCATTTTCCCATTTGAGAAATTTTTATCAAACACTAGTCACAACTTCTTAAATCTCATATATACTTTCTAAAACTATGTCACAAACTTGGTATTCAAAACTTTTCAATTTGAAGTCATTTAGAGTTCATAATACTAGAGTCAAAGTCATAACATATTACATAATATCTGTATCTAAAACATAATATATTAAACATGCATCGTTGTATCATGCGGGCACAACAGTGAATTTCTTCTTGACGTATGACCCTTGGTTATGATCTTGTCGTAACCATGGAGTGTCTTCATCATTTAACATGATGCTTGGATCTTTCTTCACTATGAAGGGTGGAATTCGGACATTTCTTTCGTAATCTTCTGACATGTCTGACTTGTCTTCAATTCCCACTATATTTATTTTCCCAGAAAGAATTATGTGGCGCTTTGGCTCATTGATCATTGAGTTGATGTCTTCGTTTTTTCCTCTCTTTGATTTTGTAGACATGTCTTTCACATAGAACACCTGACTCACATCGGCAGCAAGGACGAATGGTTTCTCTTTGTACCCAATATTGTTGAGGTCCACTGTTGTCATTCCATACTCTTTGTCGACTGTTACCCCTCCTCCGGTCAGCTTCACCCATTGGCACCGGAATAAAGGGACTTTAAAATTAGGTGCGTAGTCTAGTTCCCATATCTCTTCTATGCGGCCATAATATGTTTGTATATTCCCATTTGGATCTGTTCCATCTATGCGAACACCACTATTTTGATTGGTGTTCCTTTTATCTTGGGCAACTGTGTAAAATGTATTCCCATTTATCTCGTACCCTTGGTACGTGAGGATATGCCACGATGGCTGCCTAGCCAACAAATACAGTTGCTCATCAATATTGTCATCGCCTTGACATTCTTTTTGCAACCAACCACTGAAACTTTCCATTTGCTGACGCCTAATCCAAGCTTCAGTCTTCCCTAAAAATTTGGATCGTAAGAACTCCTTATGTATCTCGATGTACGGATGCACCAATGACGAGTTTTGAAGAACTGTGTAGTGTGCTTTATTGAAATAATCATCTTCCATGCCGATATATGTTTTCTTCCCTAAAGTTCCTTTACCACTGAGTCGCCCCTCGTGTCGTGATTCGGGAACATCAATCGGGGCAAGGTCAGGAATAAAGTCAACACAGAACTCAATGACCTCCTCTGTTCCATAGCCCTGGGCGATGCTTCCTTCAGGCTTAGAACGGACTTTCACATATTTCTTCAAGACTCCCATAAACCTCTTGAAGGGGAACATGTTATGTAAGAACACAGGTCCAAGAATACTAATCTCCTTCACCAAATGAACTAGGATGTGTGTCATGATATTAAAGAAGGATGGAGGGAACACCAACTCAAAGCTGACAAGACATTGAACCACATCATTCTGTAGAGTAGCTAGTTCCACTGGATTGATTGCCTTCTGAGAAATTGCATTGAGGAATACACATAGCTTCACGGTGGCTAGACGTACATGTGGAGGTAGAATTCCTCTTAAAGCAACTAGAAGCAATTGCGTCATAAGCACGTGGCAGTCATGGGACTTTAAGTTTAGGAATTTCTTATCTGACACATTTATTATACCCTTTATATTGGAGGAGAATCCCGATGGGACCTTGATGCTGCTTAGACATTCAAATATGTTGTCCCTCTCTTCTTTGCTAAGCGTGTAGCTAGCAGGACTTAAGTAATGACGTCCATCATCTGTCTTCTCTGGATGAAGATTGTCTCGTTCTTTCATGCCCTGCAAGTCCTGGCGTGCTTCAAGTGAATCCTTTGGCTTCCCGTACACACCCATGAATCCTAACAGGTTCACACAAAGATTCTTTGTTAGGTGCATCACGTCGATTACGTGGCGGACCTCTAGGACTTGCCAATGGGGTAGCTCTCAAAAGATGGACTTCTTCTTCCACATGGGTGCGTGTCCCTTAGCATCTTTGGGAACAGATTCACTGCCTTGTCCCTTTTCAAATACTACTTTCACATCCTTGACCATTGCGAGTACATCTTCCCCGGTTCGGTTATGAGGCTTCTTCCGATGGTCTGGCTTACCTTTAAAATGCTTCCCTTTCTTTCTTACTTGGTGATTCAACGGAAGGAATCGACGATGGCCAAGGTACACGACCTTTCGACATCTTTTCAAATATATACTGTCAAGGTCATCAAAACAATGTGTGCATGCATTATATTCTTTGTTTGTCTGACCTGAAAGATTACTTAAAGCAGGCCAATCATTGATTGTTACGAACAACATTGCTCGTAGGTCAAAGTGTTCTTGTTTGTACTCATCCCAGACACGTACACCTGGTTTGTTCCATAAAACTAGAAGTTCTTCAACTAATGGCTTCAGATAGACATCAATATCGTTGCCAGGTTGCCTCGGACCTTGGATGAGGATCGGCATCATAATGAACTTCCGCTTCATACATAACCATGAAGGAAGGTTGTAGATACATAGAGTAACTGGCCAAGTGCTATCACTAGTGCTCTGCTCTCCAAAAGGATTCATACCATCTGTACTTAAGGCGAACCTTAAGTTTTTAGCCTCATTTGCAAACTCTGGAAATTCCCTGTCTATCGCTCTCCACTGGGACCCATCAGCTGGGTGTCTCAGCATATTGTCTACCTTACGGTCTTTTTTATACCACCGCAACAACTTTGCATGGTCTTTATTTCTGAACAAACATTTTAAGCGTGGTATTATAGGAGCATACCACATAACCTTGGCAGGGATTTTCTTTCTAGGACGTTGTTCACCCTCGACGTCACCAGGATCATCGCGCCTGATCTTATACCGCGATGCTTTACATACCGGGCATTCATCCAAATTCTCGTATTCATTGCCATGGTAGAGGATGCAGTCATTAGGACATGCATGTATCTTCTGGATTTTTAATCCCAATGGGCAGACAACCTTTTTTGCTTCGTACGTAGTGGTGGGCAATTCATTTGGCTTCGGAAGCATCTTCTTTATGAGGTTCAATAAATTCCCAAATGCCTTGTCGGATATACCATTCTTTGCCTTCCATTGTAGCAATTCCAGTGTTGTACCCAGCTTTTTTTGCCCCTCTTCGGCCGTCGGGTATAGCAACTTCCTATGATCCTCAAGCATGCGCTCGAACTTAACTTTCTCTTTTTCACTTTCCCATTCTTGTTGTGCATCACGAATGGCATCGCCAAGAGCATCACCGAGATCATCTTCTACCGCTACCTCTTCTTCATCTCCCCCCATTGTAGTATCATCAAAGGCACCATACTGAGCAATAATGTCATCAATGTCTAAATCTTCTCCTTCACCTTCTTCCATCATGACCCCGCTTTCTCCATGCTTAGTCCAACATATATAGTTTGACATGAAACCTGACTTAAGCAAATGTGAATGAAGACTCATTGAGCTTGAATATTCCTTTAAATTCTTACATAGGGCACATGGACAGCACATGAAACCATCCCGCTTATTTGCCTCGGCCACACCTAAGAAATAGTGCAAGCCCTCAATAAAGTCTTAGGAGCGGCGATCGGCATTGTACATCCAATGGCGTGACATAATCTGTATTACACGACAAATTATGAAAACCTTGAACATAATTTAGTATTTTATTACACAACATAAATGACACACACACGGTTGATTAATTAACTAAGTCTGGCTACAACGTAAGCAATCCCAACTATTACTAAACAAACTAAAACTACAATGCACTTCAGTAACATAATTATTTCATGATCGTACGCAACTAAAACAGACAAATCATTCTTCTGTTGAATATCAATAAGCTTCTCCTGCTGGCTCACTGCCTCATCAGCAGCAGCCGCTACCTCAAGCGCACCCAAATTCTGCACGTATGTAGCATAATCTTCCTCCCAGTACCAACCATCGCATCCATTGCCCTCCCACTGTAATTAAAGCCAAAAAATATTTAGTCAAAAATATTCAAGAAAAGCAGGTCAATTAGCCATAAAGATAAAATGCGTAAGAAACTCACATCGCGATTCGGGCACTTGTAGAAAACACGGCCCTTGTTGGGTCCCTGTCTCTTGACTCGGTACTCCATCACAATCTTCTGCTTACACTTGCCGTAGATAATGAGAGGGAGTTCTGGCCTCAGTCGTTTCGCAACCAAACAAGAGGCCGATGATCCGGTACCAGTTGTCATCAACTTTCTATACTTATTTTTGCAAACTAGTGTAAATTTCATATTTTCTAAAATGATATATTTAAACAAAACTAGTACGGATTTCACATGTTTCAATAAATAACCACCCGTACTAGTTGACCTTGCTTACGTGATCATCTCGGCCAGCATTTCTCCACCGGACGGCACCGTACTTGGCCAAGGAAGAGCTCCGATTCTACGAGAAAGGAAACACGGTCTTCCACGACCGTTGCAGCTCTCCCTCATAGCATCAAAGTTCCTCCTTGACGTCCGTTACCGCTCGGCAGAGAACATGTTGGCCGAGCTGAACACGGTCCGCAAGTTCAACTAGTACGGATTTTCTATAATTTTCTAACTATTTACTAAGTTTTTCATTTTATGGAAAATTTAATTCTAAAAAAAGGCATGATTTCTAAGTAGTTCATTTCATGGAAAAATAATTCTAAGTGACCTGCTCGATATCGGCGAGCTCGCGGACGTTTAGGTTGCCGAGGATAGTAACATTTGTTGATGACATTTGTAGGTCTGAAGTTATCAAATATCCATCAAATTATAGCTCAAAAACATGTTTCAATAAATAACCATCCGTACTAGTTGACCTTGCTTACGTGATCAACTCGGCGAGCATTTCTCCACCGGACGGCACCGTACTAGGCCAAGGAAGAGCTCCGATTCTACGAGAAAGGGAACACGGTCTTCCACGACCGTTGCCGCTCTCCCTCGTAGAATCAAAGCTCCTCCTTGACGTCCGTTACCGCTCGGCAGAGAACATGCTCGCCGACTTGAACACGGTCCGCAAGTTCAACTAGTACGGATTTTCTACAATTTTCTAAGTTTACATATAAAATCATAATAAAGTCCAACATATAAAGTTACACATACATCTACATCGCAAAATAAGATAAGCTACTGATAAAACATAAGAGGATTAAGTTTGTTACCTCCAAAATCGAAGAGCAACACCAATGGAGGGGGAGAGAGCAAGAACAACAGCAAGCTGAAAAACAGAGGCAGTGAGTTTGAATGGAATGGCTCGGGCTCGGGGAGGAAGAAATGAGCTGAATTATAGGCCGGGATTATTAGTCCCGGTTAGGGGTCCAAACCGGGACTAAAGATTAATCTTTATTCCCGGGGCACCACCCAAACCGGGACTAAAAGCTTTAGTCCCGGCTGGTAATACCAGCCGGGACTAAAGGCCCCTGCCCCGCGGACGACCGTTGGGCAGGGACCTTTAGTCCCGGGGGCAAAAAATGCCGAGGCTAATGCCAAATTGGGACATCGTTCTAAAGTCTGTTCTCTAGTAGTGCACCATCGCCTTCTGCGGTAGGAGAGGAAGAGGATTCAGAGGAGATGGCCGGCGGCGAGGGCGAGAGGTGGGTGGTGGGGATGGCGACGGACTTCTCGGAGGGGAGCCGGGTGGCGCTGCGGTCAACGGCGGCCAACCTGCTGCTGCTGCACGTCCCATGAGGTAGCAGAGATATGCATGCTAGAGTAAGGAGCTGAGGGAGGCCCGGTTGTTGACGCTGTGCTGAGGAGGCGGGCAGAGGGAGCGGGCCGCACCTTGGGCCAAAAGCTGGGGCAGGCCCAAAACAAAGGAGTAAAGGGGGGAGGGCAATGAAAAGCTTTTCTTTTTATTACGCAGGGTTTTAACCACTTTTCCAACTGATATTTGAAAGTATTTTAAAAGTTATTACAAACTCTTAGACTTTGTATAAATAATTTTGAAAATAGAAAATTAAAATAATTTTGAGTGTTTCCTCCTTTTTTCAAACATGTTTTAGAAATTCTCTTTAAACTCTATTTTTAATTGATCATTTAAAAAAAATTTGCAATCAAATTTTGAAATAACAAAAACAAATATTTTTAAAAACCATTTTCAACTGAAATTTTGAACATACTTTTAGCAGAATATATTATAGCTATTTTGAAAATATATATGCTTTTCTAAGCACATTTTATTAAATACTTTTCAAACTCAAACTCAAACTTAAGCTTAATCTTGGAAATGGTTTTCTAAAACACAGTTGTGAATTTTTTTTAAATATAAAATAAAAAAATCGAAACCCCAGAGAATTGTTTGGTAAGACCAAACCCATACCACCAGCCGTAGCCCCAAGGATGTCAGAGGCCCAGGTGGCGCCGGACTTCAACGCGTTGGTGGATGTTAAACTTCCAATTTGGGAACTTTTGATTTGAAAAGGCCCATCGAGTTTAGGAGGTCTCAGACATTCGGACTGATCGGAACTTCCAATGTTTGGATTAGAACTTCCAATTAGCTTTTGTCTGAAACCCCAGACTTGTTGTTTGGAGATTCCGGACATTCTGAATCGGAGCCACCAATAGAAACTGACAGAATTAGCTCTCCGTCATCATCACCTTTAGATCCACAACAATTGACAATGTGGCATTTCCTCTTGATCATGTTGTAATAAGGAAAAGAGGTAATGTGTAGTACTCATCAGAAATAACAGAAGCTAAAATTTCTACAGACAGGGACGCTCGTAATCTCTAAATTGCTAGTATTACAGTTCAGGAATTCACTGTCAACATTGACACTGAAAGATACAGCTCTGTTCCTACCTCACATCACTGCAAATTATTTTAGAAACCCTTTTGAACTGAAATTTGGAACATACATTTAGCCTATTTTCGGAAAATATGATAAGCTATTTTGAAAATATATTCCCTTTTGAAAGCACATTTTATTAAATACTTTTTTGTTAGAATGTAATATGGCAAGTGGGCATGTCCACAATGCCTATATATATATATATATATATATATATATATATATATATATATATATATATATATATATATATATATATATATATATATATATATATATATATATATATATATATATATATATATACGCTGACTATTCATGGTAATGCAATAAGAATTCCTCCAATCACTTCTATCATGGTATCACGAGACGGTAACGATCTCCGTTCCTCTCGCTTCCGCAATTAGTGTCGCGCCGCTGCTCTTCACGAGCGCCGCGCCGCCGCCGCTGCGATCTCGATCGGCGGCCTCACCCCGCGACCGCGCGCGCCCACGGCGCCTGCGCGACGCGTCCCGTCCTCGCGCGCCCTACTCCTTACGGATCATGACTCCGCGACGGACCGGGCTTCCGCGATGGATCGCGACATCGCGCATCCGCGACACCCGTCCGCTACTCCGACGTGCATCGCTACTCCGACGTTCCTGTGATCGTCTGATTGGCCAGGTGCATGCGATCTGCTCCAGGCAACCACATACAGGTGATCAGCCAGGACTACGCTGCTCCTGGCCTTCATCGCGTGATCGGCAGGTGCACGCCATCTGCTCCGGGTGAACGTCTACATCGTCTACGTTGCCCGTCCGGCTGTCGTCTACGTCGCTCGCCCGGCTCCTGATCCGATGGCCGAAACCGACGCCGAGCGCCAGGCCCGCGAGCAGCGCGAACGCGACGCTGAGGAGGCCCGCCGCAAGGCGGCGGCTGATCGCGCCACGGCTCTCGATGCGTACGAGGCCAAGTACGCCGCCGTCCACGCCGCCGCCATCGCTGTCCTCAACATCAAGGTCCTCGTGCCTCTAGTTCTGGATCACGCCACCGACAACTACAACCGGTGGCGGTCCATGTTCCTCGTCGTCCTGGGCAAGTACGCCCTAACGGACCATGTGCTCTCCGACGTCGCCAACGCCGATCGACCGGTGTGGGTGCAGATGAACTGCACTGTGCTCACCTGGATCTACTGCACGATCCACGCCGACCTCCAACAGTCGACGATGCACCGCAAGCCGAACGCACGCGGCGCATGGCTCTACCTTGAGAATGAGTTTCTCGGCCAGCACGAATCACGCGCCCTGCTGCTCTCGGCGGAGTTCCGCACAGCAAAATAGGGGTCGGCCTCCATCACCGACTTCTATCGTCGTCTCGAGACGATGGCGGCAACCCTTAGGGACTACGGCAATCCGATCGGGGATCGGACCCTGGTCCTCACTCTACTCCGCGGGCTCAACGGCAAGTTTCGCTCCATGGTCTCCAACCTCAAGATGCGGCAACCTTTTCCCACCTTCGAGGAGGCTCGCACGCTCCTCCTGCTCGAGGAGATCGACATCGACGACGTCGCTGCAAGCGAAGCTGCCGGGGCATCGGACCCGCCGGCATCCTCCGCGTCGACCGCGCTCATCGCCGCCCAGCGCCCCCCTGCTGTGCGCACCTACGCCAGTCAGGGCCAGGGCAGCCATGCTAGCCACGGTCTGGGCGGCTACGCCGGCCACAACCAGGGCGGCCAAGGTGGGCATGCTGGCTAGGGCGGCTTCCAGCGCAGCGGCCATCGCCGCGGCGGCCGCGGCCGTAATCAGCAGCACCAACAGCAGGCCTCCAATGCTGGAGGCGGTTCTCGTCCCTTGGCACCGTTCTACAACCCGTGGACGGGCACCGTGCAGCTCTGGCCGTGTTCGCCGAGTGCTCTGGGACACCGTTTCGACCTCTGCCGGCCGCCTTCACCATTGTTCCTCAGCAGCAGCTGTTGCAGTACATACAGCAGGCGTACACCCTTGGTCCCCCTCTAGGCTTCGGCTACGGAGGACCATCAGCGCCACAGCAGCAGCAGCAACCCTGGAACCCCATGCAGGGCGTGTCCTGGGACCCGTCCGCTCTCGTCAGCAACTTCAAAACCATGACGCTGACGCCTCCTCCACCAGCTGAATGGTATGCTGACTCCGGTGCGGGTGCTCACATAGTCAACAACGCTGGTATTCTCTCCACCCTTCACCCTCCATCGCCATCTAGTCCTTCATCTATCATTGTTGGTAACGGAGCTTCGCTTCCCGTTACATCTACTGGGTCACACTCTTTTTCCACTATCCGACGCCCACTTGTTCTTTCTAATGTCTTAGTGTCCCCTAACATTATTAAGAATTTGATTTCTATACGTCGTTTCACTACTGATAATAATTGTTCCATTAAGTTTGACCCATTTGGCCTCTCTGTGAAGGACCTTCAGACACGGAGCGTGATCACTAGGTGCAATAGCACGGGTGATCTCTACCCGTTCTTCCCAGCACCTTCCAGCACCACTGCTGCCCTCGCTACCGCCTCATCATCCACCTCCCTCTGGCATCATCGCCTCGGTCATCTTGGACACACGGCTTTATCCCAGCTCATTAGCTCCAATGCAATTTCATGTAATAAGCACAATATAGACCATGTTTGTCATGCCTGTCAGCTAGGTCGCCATGTGCGCCTACCCTTTAGTGTGTCAAACTCGCGTGCCACTCATCCTTTTGATTTAATACATTGTGATATTTGGACGTCTCCAGTTGTCAGTGTGTCAGGCTATAAATATTATTTAGTCATTCTTGATGATTGCACTCACTACACCTGGACGTTTCCATTACGTCTTAAATCTGATACTTTCAGTGTTATCTCTAACTTTTTTTCCTATGTGCGCACGCAGTTCGACTCCTCCATCAAGGCAGTTCAGTGCGACAACGGCCGTGAGTTTGACCACTCCTCGGCTCGCACGTTCTTACTCACTCATGGAGTCGTTCTTCGAATGTCGTGTCCCTACACCTCTCAACAGAACAGATGTGCTGAACGCACTCTTCGCACCGTCAACAACATCGTGCGGTCCCTTCTGTTCCAGGCCAGTCTTCCTCCTGTCTATTGGGCTGACTCCCTTCACACTGCCACCTACCTCCTCAATCGTCACCCAACCAAGACTCTAGACGGCCGCACACCTTTTTTTGCTCTCCACGGCATAGAACCCTCCTACGCTCATCTTCGAGTTTTTGGCTGTGCGTGCTATTCCAACCTCTCGTCCACAGCTCCCCACAAATTATCTCCTTGCTCCACCTTGTGTGTCTTCCTCGGGTACTCCTCCGATCATAAAGGATATCGATGTCTCGACCTCCACTCCAATCGAATCATCGTCTCCCGTCACGTTGTGTTCGACGAGACGTTGTTTTCGTTCTCCGAGATGTCCTCCACTCCCCAGGATCCTGACACACTAGCCTTTTTGGATGATGCTGATGATTCCTCTTTGCCTATTTGGCCAAGAGCTGTGACTACAGGTACTCGTCTTCCCGGGGGCATGGATGCCACCCCAGGGACACTCGGCGCCCCCTCCTCTGGCGCTTCGGCCAAGGCCGGCCACAGCAGCCAGGCAGTTGGCCACGGCCACAGCAGCCTAGGCCAGGGCGTCGTCTTCTCCACCGGTCC
Source organism: Miscanthus floridulus (assembly GCF_019320115.1). Classification (NCBI taxonomy): domain Eukaryota; kingdom Viridiplantae; phylum Streptophyta; class Magnoliopsida; order Poales; family Poaceae; genus Miscanthus; species Miscanthus floridulus. The sequence continues at coordinate 12,676,575 of NC_089596.1, forward strand.
GGCTGGTGCTGCTGCCCCTGCGGACATAGTGTCCCAGGTCGTTGCCAGCGGCGCCGGACGGACTACCGCTACAGCTCCAGAGGCGATCGTTCCTGTCACTAATGCACACAGCATGTGCACCCATGGCAAGGATGGTTTTCGGCAACCCGTGGATCGCCTCAACCTCCACACGACGGCCACGACCACCTCTCCGGTGCCGTCGTCCGTCTGCGCTGCCCTCTCGGACCTGGCCTGGCGCCTCGCCATGCAGGCCGAGTTCGACGCTCTGTAGGGCAACGACACCTGGACTCTGGTGCCTCGCCCCCCTAGCGTCAACCTTGTCACCGGCAAGTGGGTTTTTCGTCATAAGTTCAAGTCGGATGGCTCTCTTGACCGCTATAAAGCCCGGTGGGTGCTCCGCGGTTTCACACAGCATCCGGGCATCGACTATGATGAGACTTTCAGTCCAGTTGTCAAGCCAGCCACCATCAGGGTGGTCCTCACTTTGGCACTGTCTCGCTCCTGGCCAATTCACCAGCTTGATGTGAAGAATGCATTTCTCCATGGCACCCTACACGAGACAGTCTACTGTGTGCAGCCTACTGGGTTTGTTGACTCTTCCAAACCCAATCATGTCTGTCGCCTGAACAAGTCACTCTATGGATTGAAGCAAGCTCCTCGCACCTGGCACAGTCGCTTCGCCTCTCACATCACATCCCTTGGGTTTGTTGAGGCCAAGTCTGACACGTCATTGTTCATCTACTGCACAGGTGCTGACATGGCCTTCCTTATACTATATGTTGATGATATTGTTCTCACTGCGTCTTCTCCGAGTTTCCTTCATCGGATTATCGTAGCTCTTCGCCGGGAATTTTCTATGACAGACATGGGGCCTCTTCACCATTTTCTGGGTGTCAGTGTTCAGCGCCAAGGTGACAGCTTATTTCTCTCTCAGCGACAGTACATGCTAGATATTCTAGAGCGAGCTGGTATGAGTAGCTGCAAGCCGAGTAGCACTCTTGTGGACACTCACTCCAAGCTCCCTGCTGATGGTGCCTCTGTTCCAGATCCTAGTTAGTACCGCAGTCTTGCTGGGGCTCTTCAGTATCTCACCTTCACCAGACCAGATATTGCCTATGCAGTTCAGCAGGTTTGCTTGTATATGCATGACCCCCGGGAGCCCCATCTGAGCGCTCTCAAGCGCATTCTCCGGTACCTTCAGGGCACCTTGGACCTCGGATTGCACCTTCACCGGACCTCTCTAGCTGACCTCACTGTTTACACCGATGCAGATTGGGCATGTTGTCCTGATACACGCAAATCCACCTCGGGTTATGCGGTATTTCTCGAGGACAATCTCATCTCTTGGTCGTCCAAGCGTCAGCCTACAGTGTCCCGGTCCAGTGCAGAGGCGGAATATCGAGCTGTCGCGAATGGAGTCGCCGAAGCTTGCTAGTTGCGCCAACTCTTGACAGAGCTTCGCTGCCCTCTCCGTCGTGCTACAGTGGTCTACTGTGATAATGTCAGTGCCGTTTATCTCTCCACCAACCCGGTTCAGCATCAGCGAACCAAGCATATTGAGATCGACTTGCACTTCGTTAGAGAACGAGTCACCTTTGGTGAAGTCCGCGTCCTGCACGTTCCCACTACGTCCCAGTACGCCGACATCTTCACCTAAGGTTTGTCGACGTCCGTATTCACGGAGTTTAGGTCCAGTCTCAATGTTCGCGGTGCTCCCAGTTTAGACTGCGGGAGAGTGTTGGAATGTAATATGGCAAGTGGGCCTGTCCACAATGCCTATATATATGTATGCTGACTATTCATGGTAATGCAATGAGAATTCCTCCAATCACTTCTATCATTTTCAAACTTAAGCTTAATCTTGAAAATAGTTTTCTAAAGCATACTTTTGAAGAAGTTTTATTTCTGAAAATACAAAAATAAAAATATCGAAACCACAGCGAACTGTTTGATCAGACCGAACCCATACACCAGTCCACCACCCGTTGCCCCACCCCCAAGGATGGCAGAGGCCCAAGTCGCCGGACTCCATCGCGGTAAGCCTAGCACGAGCCACCCCCGATGACGCACGGTGGTTTTGGTGGAGGTTAAACTTCCGATTTGCGAACTTGTGATTTGAAAAGGCCCCAATCCTAAGACATTATTGAATTTTGGAGATCTCAGACATTCGGACTGATCGGAACTTCCAGTGTTTGCATTAGAAATTCCAATAAGTTTTTGTCTGAAACCTCAGTGCCGTTCTGGAGATTTCGTACATTCTGAATCCCAGCCTCCAATAGAAATTGACAGAATTAGCTCTCCATCACCAGTTCACCACCTTGAGATCAACAAAAATTGGCAATGTGGCATTTCCTCTTGAGCATGTTGTAAGGAAAAGAGGTCATGTGTAGTACTCATCAGAAATAACAGAAGCTAAAATTTCTACCGACAGGGACGCTCACAATCTCTAAACTGCTAGTATTGCAGTTCAGGAATTCACCATCAACATTGACCCTGAAAGTTACAGCTCTGTTCCTACCTCACATAGTCACATCACTGCAACCTCAGTAATTCACCATCAGCAAAGCCCAAAGTTACAGTTTTCGTTTCCCCTTCTTACACCCAGAATCAGATCAGACTCCCTTCCCTGCAGAACATCCTACCTTACCTAGTCTACAAAGACCTTGTCGTCGAGCTGGAAGGCCTTGGTGAAGAAGGCCGGCCAGCAGAGGTAGGTGGAGAGGATGCTGCTGACGGTGGAGGCGCCCATGAGCATGTACGTGACGACGATCTGCAGCACGATGGCCTCCAGCGGCGACACACCGCCCATGATGAGCCCCGTCATGGTGCCCGGCAGCACGATCAGCCCCACCGTCTTGGCGCTGTTGATGTCCGGCGACAGCGCGATCACCAACGACCGCTTCACCTGCTGCAGCGTCGCCTGCCGCGGCGTCGCGCCCAGAGCCAGCGCCGTGTCCACCTGATTGATCGATGCAGACAACTATGAGCAGCTTCTAACTTTCGTCATTCTGTCTTTGTTGTACCATTCATGGTGGTCTCAGTCAGAACTTTATAAAGAATTCGATAAGCAAGAACTAAAAAATTATGAGCACTACATGTGCTCTGTTTCTGATGTAACAGCTTCTGACTTTCGTGCCATGTCCTTGCAGAACCGAGAAGAACTGGACAAGCAAGGACGAGTATAAACAATTGAGCAGCAATGCAAAAGCGGTGAAAAGGTGACTGACTGACCAGGTTCCTCTGGATCTTGACGTCCTCCCTGAGCTTCTTCATGGTGACGCCGGTGACGGTCATGGCGTTCCCGACCATCATGCCGGCGACGGGGATGATGTAGCGCGGGGTGAAGGGGAAGACGCTGAGCGGGACTGGCAGGAGTACGGTGATGGCGGTGCCGACGAGGATGGAGACGCAGGCGATGTACTTCCCGCGGGGCACCTGCTTGGCGCGCGGGCCCACCGTGTAGCCAGCGACCGTCACCTGCAAGAGAGCGTTGCTGAGCGAAACGATGGTATCCTGAACCGAATTGGGAATCTATAAAAATGGCATCTGTAGCTGCAGCCAGTCTGCCACAGCCATGCCACTCAGAGCACGCACGCGTCCTTGGAAATTGAATTTGGCTCTGATCGATCGGGAAGAGACGAAAGTGGAGGAAACAGGGAGGAGGTGGATCGGAGACGGTGCATACCATACCATGAAGAGGTAGACGAGGAGGCTCCAGTGCGCGTTCTTCGGGCTCGGGGTGAAGATGAACTGGAGGACGAAGCCGATGACGGAGAGCTGAAGGAAGGCGCGCGCGGTGGCGTAGAGCATCTCGCCCTCCAGCCCCAGGCGCTGCCAGAAGCTGAGCGCGACGGCCATGGCCACGGCCGTTGCCGCCACCGGCTTCAGCATGCCGAGCAGGAAGTCGCCCCAGAACCCCGGCGCGCCCGGGTCCATCTGCTTCGCCACCAGTTCCAGCAGCGCCATGCCCGCGTGCCGCTCCATCACCGACCTGGGCGACGTTGCAAAGGTGGTCGAGCTCCCCTCGAGAGCACGTCACTCTTTAAGCGACTTGGCTAGTGCCTCCGCATTCTGGTCAATTGTCGCCCTGGTTGTCTTCAGGTCCTGCTCAGCAACCCAATCTTTCCGCCCAGTTTTGAACGAAGGATGACAAGCTCAGACTAAAGAAAAAAACCAAGACATCAAAAGCAGAACAGATACATACCAAGGCAGGTGTTCTCGAGGATGGAGAGTCTCTCCTCCAACCGATTCACCTGCTCATGCAACCGGGTGTTCAACTCCTCAGACTCAAGCACCCGGCTCCGGAGCGCGAGCACTTCCTGGTCGACCTTCGACTGGGCCATCCGCTCCGACTCCAGGGCCTTCTGCTCTGACTCCAGGGTCTCCAAGGTACTTTGGAGCACCACCTTAGTTTCCGCCAGGGACTTCTGCAGCGTCGCCTCGGTCTTCGTCTGGTGGACCTTCGCCGCCTCAAGACCCCGCTCGACGGCGGTCGCCCGCACCGTCGCCCGTGCCTCAGTCACCTCCGCCCGGGGTCTTGGGCCTTGCGGCGGGCGGACTCCAGCTCGTGCTCGAGCTCGGTGACCCACCGTGAGATCTCGTCCCCCAGGTAAAAGCTCTAGTTTGGTTTTGGTGAATTGATGAAATTCTAAGTGCTAACCTAGTTTATCAAGTGATCATGAGATAGGTAGCACACTTCAAGTAGAGAAGCTAATGAAGATCATAACATGACAATGGTGATGGCATGGCATTGATCAAGGGCTTAAACTTGAAAAGAAGAAAGAGAAAAACAAAAAGTTCAAGACAAAGGTATAATTTGTAGGAGCTATTTTATTTTGGTGATCAAGACACTTACAGAGTGTGATCACATTTAGGTTTGATAGTCATACTATTAAGAGGGGTGAAACTCGTATCGGAATACGGTTATCAAAGTGCCACTAGATGCTCTAACTCATTGCATGTGCATTTAGGATCTAGTGGAATGCTAACACCCTTGAAAATATTTGTGAAAATATGCTAACACATGTGCACAAGGTGATACACTTGGTGGTTGGCACATTGGAGCAATGGTGGAGAAGTTAGAAGTGAAAACAGAGGTGATGCCGGCGTCGGTCAACTGACCGGACGCTGGATCCAAAAGCACCGGACGCTGACTGGCTGCGTCCGGTCGCGTTGACTGGCGGTACAGAGGCTAGGGTTTACCACTGGACGCTGAGCTGTATCCGGTCGAGGTGGACCGGACGCGTCCGGTCGAGGAAAATCAGTTTTCAACCCTTATTGTAATCGACCGGACGCTGAGGCTCCAACGTCCGGTCAGTTTTACCGGAGTGTCCGGTCAACTTAGTAGCTGTTGGAATCTGACGAACAGCGTTTGAAGCTGGTGACACGTGGCATCCATCAGTGGACCGGACGCTAAGTCCAGGGTCCGGTCAGTAGGACCGGAGCGTCCGGTCAGAGCGTAGTGTGCCCAGTGAAGGGGTACAACGGCTCTATTTTGTGGGGGCTAGTATTTAAGCCCCATGACCGGCTGTGGCTCGTATCTTTGGCCATTTTCATTGACATAGCAACCTTATGAGCCTAGCCAAAGTCCTCCCACTCATCTCCATTATTGATTCATCATAGTGAGATTAGGAGTGATCCAAGTGTATTGCTTGAGTGATTGCATCTAGAGGCACTTGGAGTTCGTGTTTTGCTGCAGATTTCACTTGTTACTCTTGGTGGTTGCCGCCACCTAGATGGCTTAGAGCAGCAAGGATCGTTGAGTGGAGGGTGGTGATTGTCTCCGGCTTCGATCGTGGTGATTGTGAGGGGTTCTTGACCTTTCCCCGGCGGAGCGCCAGAAGGTACTCTAGTGGATTGCTCGTGGCTTGTGTGATCCTCATCTTATGTTGGTTGTGCAGCACCCTATTGAGGGTTTGGTGTGTGAAGCCAATTAGCGCGTGAACCTCCAAGTGAGTGAATCACCACAACGAGGACTAGCTTGCCGGCAAGCAAGTGAACCTCGATAAAAATCATTGTGTTCATCCTTTGATTCCGAGGTGATTGGTCGTCATTGTTATTCATCTTTGTGATTGATTGGTTCACTCCTCTACACGGCGATATAACTATCTTGATCACTCTCTTTACATTATCATAAACTAGTTGACAAGCTCTTTAGTGTAACTAGTTGTGAGAGCTTGCTTGCTTGGTTGGTGTGGCTCTTTAGTTAGCCTTTGAGAGCACACTAACATAAGGAATTGTCATACCTCTTGTGTGAATCGACACTATCTAAACTAGAATTGTGGTAGGTGGCTTGCATTTTGAGTAGGCTAGCGCAACACTTGCTTCGCCTCATAATTATCTAACCATTTGATTAAGTGTTGTTGTAGAAATTTTTGTTACGCTATTCACCCCCTCCTCTAGCCATTAGGAACTTTCAAGTAGTATCGGAGCCGAGGTCACCGTTATTTGAGGCTTAACAACCTTCGGTGTTAAAATGGCTCAAATCAACAACACCAAGAAGCCACCCCAATTTGATAGCACAAATTATCCTTATTGGAAGTCAAAGATGACAACACACATCAAGTCAATCAATAGAAAGGTGTGGAAGGTGGTAGAAACCAAAATTGAGATTGGTGATCTGGAGAATCCCACCGCCGCCGAAGAAGTGCTTCTCGAAAACAATGATATTGCTCTAAGTGCCATTCATGATGCAATTGATGAAAGAACATTTGAACAAATCAAGAATATTGAGATGGCACATGAAGCTTGGAAGAAGTTGGAAGAATCATTTGAGGGCACTCAAGGCGTGAAGGGTACAAAGGCATATATCCTCAAAGAAAAGTTTACAAGCTTCAAGATGAAGAAGGATGAGAGTGCGCCGGAGATGTTTCATAAGCTTCAAGTGCTTATCAATGATCTCAAAGCACTTGGAGAAGAAGTGAAGGACAAGAACTTCTCCCACAAGTTCTTAAGATGCTTGCCTTCAAGATTTGGTACATTGGTCACCATTCTAGTGAGAAGCGATTTAGACACCATAACACCAAACCAAGTGTTGGGAGATATAATGACCGATGATATCTATAGAGATGATGATGAGAAGGAAAAAAAGAAGGAGAAGAAAGATAAGAAAAAGAAGAGTGTGGCATTCAAAGCCACATCATCCAAGGGCAAAGTAAAGTAAGAAACATCAAGTGAAGAAAGATAAATCATAGAATGATGACGATGATGAGAAGAAGGTTTTATTTGTCAAGAGATTTGGCAAGTTCATGGTGAAGAAGGGCTACCGTGCTAGAAGAAAGAAGTCTTCACCCAAGAACAAAGAAGAGTCTAGAAAATGCTTTAAATGTGGAAGCAAAGATCATCTTGTTGCTCAATGCCCATACAATAATAAAAATGATGATGACAACAAGAAGAACAAGAAGAAGGATAGGAAGGAAAAGAAAGAGAAGAAGGACAAGATGGCCTTCAAGAAGAAAAAGGGTGGTTCATATGTAGTCACTTGGGATATCCTCAAGTGATGTGATGATGATAGTGATGATCACAAGACTACCAAAAAGAAGGTTCTTGCAAGTATTGCCATCAATGAGAAGCCTTCTCTCTTCAAATCTTCATCATGCTTCATGACTAAGGCCACTAAGGTACAATCTTGAGCAGCAATGCAAAAGCGGTGAAAAGGTGACTGACTGACCAGGTTCCTCTGGATCTTGACGTCCTCCCTGAGCTTCTTCATGGTGACGCCGGTGACGGTCATGGCGTTCCCGACCATCATGCCGGCGACGGGGATGATGTAGCGCGGGGTGAAGGGGAAGACGCTGAGCGGGACTGGCAGGAGTACGGTGATGGCGGTGCCGACGAGGATGGAGACGCAGGCGATGTACTTCCCGCGGGGCACCTGCTTGCCGCGCTGGCCCACCGTGTAGCCAGCGACCGTCACCTGCAAGAGAGCGTTGCTGAGCGAAACGATGGTATCCTGAACCGAATTGGGAATCTATAAAAATGGCATCTGTAGCTGCAGCCAGTCTGCCACAGCCATGCCACTCAGAGCACGCACGCGTCCTTGGAAATTGAATTCGGCTCTGATCGATCGGGAAGAGACGAAAGTGGAGGAAACAGGGAGGAGGTGGATCGGAGACGGTGGATACCATACCATGAAGACGTAGACGAGGAGGCTCCAGAGCGCGTTCTTCTGGGTGAAGATGAACTGGAGGACGAAGCCGATGACGGAGAGCTGGAGGAAGGCGCGCGCGGTGGCGTAGAGCATCTCGCCCTCCAGCCCCAGGCGCTGCCAGAAGCTGAGCGCGACGGCCATGGCCACCACGGCCGTTGCCGCCACCGGCTTCAGCATGCCGAGCAGGAAGTCGCGCCAGAACCCCGTCGCGCCCGGGTCCATCTGCTTCGCCACCAGTTCCAGCAGCGCCATGCCCGCGTGCCGCTCACCGACCGGCCCGCAGAAAGCAGCTGCTCTGTTGAGCAGAGCTTGCTGCCACGAGCCGCCGCCGCAGGAGGAGGAGGAGAACAGTCCTGGGCAAAGTCTACGCAGGGGAGGCTGGGGTGGGGATCCCGAGACATAGGTACGGCGGTGGATGTCCGCGGCGGGCCCACAGGGCGGTGACTTATCGATCGATCAGTAATGTGTGTATCGGTGGACCCAGCGGCTAAATTGAGCCTCCGCAAATCACAGGACGTCGATCAAACGACCATACGTCTTGAAGCTTGCTGCAGAGGGTGTTGCAATGAAAACTCTACAGAATTGCTAGGCATCAACCGGTTGATCTGGAGCCTCTATCAACCGACTGTGCTTGGCTGTCGAATGGGCCCGATGGCTCGGGCGAACGGCACGGCCAGCAGGGGGCGCTGCCGGCGAAGCAGCCGGCGTGGCCGGCCTCGGAGCTCGCTGCTCCCGCTATGGCAGGCGCCGCGCGGGGCTGGCGGCCGGCGACGAGGAGGGTGAGGGCGGCCCCGGCAGGCGTGGCGTGGGGCCGGGGGCCCGCGACGAGGAGGTCGAGCGTGGGGTGTGGCAATGGTTGCGGCTCAAGGAAGGCCGGAAGGGGAGGGATAAGGGTGGGGAGTGTGGATCCCACTGGAATTTGTTTAAAATTTATAATTTGTTCTGAAAAATTTGAACAATTTGTGAATAATTTGATATATCTTCTCTGATATTTGTATTCTATAGAAATAATTTGTAAATTTGTCTGAAAATTTTGACATATATTTGTATTATCTCCAAATTACATCAGTCTATTTAATAAATTACACTAAAATAGTCATTGTAAATATAATAATGAGACGATATAATTATAGTTATAAGACCGTATAAATGCATCGTAAAAATTCAGTTGATGAGATGGGCTAAAACTACCGGTCGTTGAGTAGACAGATCCAAACTCTAGCATGCGCCAATACCGGAGCCCGGGTGGGCGTCCACGGTCGCCGGACCCTGGGTCACAGGGTGATGATTGGTGGGCTTTCGAACCGGAGAAACATGATGATTATTCGGTGAAGTCAGCTTACCGAAAGTTGGACGCAACGCGTATTTGTGGTGATGAGTTGATGCCGGGAGGATCAGGAGATGATTCATGGAAGTGAATTTGGAAGCTTAGTGTGTCCCCCGAAAGTTAAGGTTTTTGGTGTAGGGTTCTCCATGAATTCCTTCTGGCGAAGGATATTTTTAATCAGCGCCAAATTGAGCCAACTGATTTCTGTGATTTATGCGCAGTTGAAAGGGAGTCCATAAAACACATGAGAATTTTTACAATGGTTGTCAGAAAATGGACGGCTCACAAGGAGCGATCCGACGGTCAAAAAAGCAGAGGAACCGAGAGGAACCAATTGAAGAGGCATCGGAAAGGCATCAAATGTGTACTAAATGGTGGGACCATATGCACCAAGTGCATACTAAAATTAGTGGATCAACACCTTAAAAATGGTGCGATAATTCTATTTTCAAATTTCTTTTATATAATTAAGGGTAGAATGGTAAATTTATAATAAAAAAAATAATGTTTGAATAGTATAGGGACGATCGAATTAGTATAGTTTGTCTCATGTATTTCTCAGGTTCGGACCACGCCACTCTCTCGTCTCTATTCTTCCTCCTCACCGAGACTTCGTGTTGCGGCGGAGCGCGAGGGCAGGGCTGCGGCGGCCAGGGCACGCGATCCGTCCTCACCAGTCCCCTGCGAACGGCATCACCGCGTACATCCGGCGAAGGCGTTGGACGTGGCGAGATCGGGCCCGGCGGCGTCCGTGCTCCCATTGGCGACGGCTTCCGTGCTCCCATTCACGGCGGCGTCGGGCGTCCCCGCTGCCGAAGGGTGCGGGCGGCGAGGTGCGCTCGCGGACGTGGCGGTCCGAGGTGGAAAAGCTGGCGGCGGCATCGCCGTCCCTAACTCCCTCTCTGCGTGCCGCTCCCCTTCTCATGCTCCGCGCCCACCTCGCCCCACGCCGCCAGCCCGCCCGCAGCAGCCATAGCGGGGATCGTCACCGTGGAGGAGGACGGCATGTTGCCTGCTGCCACCTGCGTTCGGCGTGCCCACGATGCACCTACTCCGACAACGTAGGCTAGGGGCAAGGCCGAGCAGGACGCGGTCGGCGGCGCTGCAGACGACGCCGGGTAGTGCTTTGTGCCCCACCCCTGCTGTTACTAGGGATGAAAACGGATCGGATACGGACTGATATCATCGATATTACATTTGTTTTCATATTTCTTTCCGGATTCGGATTCGAATACGGATAGTGTCAACTATGTCGGATAGGATACGATTGGATATCGACATCATAAATATGCGATTTGAGTATTCAGATACGGATACGGTATCAGATGTTGGATATCCGGACTCGGATACAGACAGATCTCAACCCCTCTAAACCGATTCGGTTTCTAATACGGTCGGAAAATATCAGTACCGCTTTCATCCCTAGCTGTTACTAGCGCTCGCTAGGCCGTGCCGGCAACGGGGCTGCCTTCGTGGTGCTGCTCCCATAGCATGTGCTCCACCTGTTTGCTCAAATGCCTGTGGGAGATGGAAATCAGTTTTGGCCTAGGATTAGCGCGCTGTAGAATCCCTACTGAAGTTTGGTGCACCATGTGTCAGCTGTTAGTTTCAGTGTTTCTTGATCTATTGTTCATTTCTCTGATTCGTGCATCTCAGATCGCAGTAGAATCCCTACTAAAGTTCAGTGCTTGCTGCGATCCTTTTTTTAGGTTCTACTTGCATCGCATGGTCTGTGCATCGCATCGGTGCTTAATTAGTTCACTCTTCACTAACCAAGCGGCTAAATTTGTCTCATGGTCTGTGCATCGCATCTGAAATCATCGTTCTCTTTATGTATTTGTTTATCCTACTTATTTGGCTGCTGGAAAATAATCATGGGCATTCCTCATCTTCATTGGTACTACTTCGTATTGTTCTAGGCTTAGAGCTTTTTATCACTCCATTAGAATTTATTAGTTCCCCACCGCCTACACCTACGGTGAGTAGCAGCAGCAGAGCTCGGTTCATTTTTTTTGTTGCAAAATTTAGTATACCTTAACTTACCAGTTGCAGTGGTGTTCACTAAATTGTTGGTGTTTTTTTTGGAACAAAAAGGAGGAGTTGGTGTTCTTTAGACATTTTACTGGCTGTTATTTGCTCATATTGTGCTTGTTTCTTGTCCCCATCAGATAGGGTGTTTGGCCCCAGTTGCTCTACATGGCAAGTCTATGAGGAAGGAGCAAAAGAAGTTGCTCTTTCAGTTGTCAGCGGAATTGACTATATGCACAAGAGAAACAGCTTTGTTCTACCACTTCCATTTTCAGTAATGAACCAATATGAGCTAACACATGTTTTGGCATGCATTTCTTCTTCTTGGCAGCAAGCATATTTGCCTATGGGCAAACAAGCAGCGGAAAGACTTATACAATGACGGGAATAACGGAGTATAGTATGCTTGACATCTATGACTACATAGATAAGGTATCTTCATGTTTTTCATTTTTATATTTTCTGGAATGCTATTGTGAATTTACTAGTGTTTCTTTGCATTTGAACCTTTTCTCCATGCTGCAGCATCCTGAAAGAGAGTTCATTTTGAAATTTTCGGCCATAGAGATATACAATGAAGCTGTGAGGGACCTTCTAAGCCATGACCCAACACCTCTTAGACTACTTGATGATCCAGAGGTACTCTATTCTTCTTTACTTGAACTCACCATAATTTTTTGTAGTTGTTCATGCTCCTATTTACAATACTATTCATGTTGTTATGTCAAATAGAAGGGACTACTGTAGAAAGACTCACTGAGGAAACTTTGAGGGATTATGGTCATATTAGGGATCTTCTTCCTGTATGTGAAGGGGCGGAACTGAACTTGCTCCAAATGAAAGAGGTGCATGTGTTTTCCCCACATTGTCTGATTCAATTGTTTTCGTGCTCCAGCTCAAAGGTAGATTGGAGAAACTGCTTTGAATGAAACAAGTTCCAGATCCCATCAAATACTCAGATTGGTTAGTGTCCCTTTAATACTGTATGCTCCACATTGGTACTACATCATGTCCATTAACAATACATTCTCCCTAGAATTGACTGAAAATTGTAAAGTGTTGACCTTCGTCTGTAATTTGGTCATCATGCATTCATGCGTCGATTACAAAACTCTGCTTGCGATTCCAATGTAGAGGTATGGCAGAAAGAAAGGCCCTAGAGCCAGTGCAACAAAAGAGTGAAGAACGAAGGGTCTGCGGACCTCAAGAGCAAATGCTGGTGTTATCTGTACGACGTCCTTCTAGCATGGTGGTATTTTGAAGACCAGCTACTGATAGTGAATGCACACCATATTCACAAGTATGGAACATAGCTAGTAGATCAAATTTGGGTCAACTGGAGCACTTGTCTCTGGAGTTGAAGCAAAAATTGATGATGTAGAAGACTATATGGCATTTGTTGATTTAGTACTTCATTTAGAAAACTAGTTTTACTATGAAGCCTAGCTGCTGTTATTCCCCTGTTAGTAGTATTGCATGCTTGTATGAGGGACACATTCCAGACTTCCAGTTAGACATGTATCATATGGATGTTTGTATGAGGGACACATTTCAAGTTCAGATTTTTTCCAGAAAGAAACAGGAGACGATTAGTTTCTTCTTTAATTGTGCATGTTTGGTTAATGTACTCAGCAACCACACATATGACTCAATATTCTCATGAGAAATAATTCCACATCTAAAAATAACTGTGCTTCGATGGTGATTCACCCCAACAAAAGGAACAAGGGGTAGGTTGTATCGATTAATTTTGTAGGTGCTATCAAATACAATGACATCACCAAATGCTTCATAATCAAGTAGACATTGACTATCATACCAGAATAGTCCCTTCAGGTGTCCTTCCCCATCAACCATGTACTTGAAAAAGAAATCAGGATCTCTACGTTGAAGTTCCGTTAGGTAACTGATCACTGTTTGAGCGTCACCGGCAGCAATTGTCTCCGCCTTATAGCGATAGCAGAAATTATACAAGTCCCTTGTTGTACACCCAACCTTATCATACCCACCATACTGCATTTTCAAAATATCCAATATCTTGTGTTTGTGGATCCTAGAACTCTCCATCTCCACAATCTCAACTTTCTGCTCATCGCTGATTCTTCTATGTGAACGTAGCAGACAAGTAAGCTCTACTGGCGCCATCGGATGGTTGTGCTCATCGATGAAATCCTTCACATACCACTGCCCTGTGATCTAATCTCGTGCAATCACAAATTTAGCAAGACATCCAACATGGGTAATATTCCGCGGCTTCCGCTTCTTAATCGCCCTCTTCGGCTGCTTCTCTTCACAAAAACCTTGACAACTGCAAACGAACTTCCGAAGAGTCATCTCATTGTGGCCATTGTCCCACTCACAATAGCTTCTCCTCACACTAAATCCTTTCTCAAAACCGTAGTTGTTATAGAACTAAAATCCTTCTTCATTAGCAAACATCTTCCTAACAATTTCATTGTACTCCAGCAAAGACTCGAGATCCGACATTTCCTCGTGTATTCATCAACAACAATAAACAAATTAAAATTCCACGGAACAAATTAGACCCTCCTAGCTCTAGCAGTGTGAACTGAAATGTATCTACCTCTCAAAATGGTAAATTTCCACGAACAGAACAATCGACCTGCTTTGGAATTACTGGAATTTTCATTAGGTACCTACACGATTGACAGAAAGTTGCTAATTTGTCACATTCTAGGTTGATTTCTGCTAATCCATGCAAGGTACACCTAACAAGCAGTTTTGGCAGCTAGCATTTTCCAGACTGGCATTGTCACATTCTAGGTTGTTCGGTAGTTCATTCTTGCAGCGGCTGCAGCTACTCTTTCTCTCACAGACTCACTGTGCTCATAGCCAACAACTGCTACTTTTACAAGCAGCCGTCCAACCCAACAAGATAGAAATTTATTAGTATCTTGGCTTCTACCCTAAAGCAAAACACAACTGAATAAGCAATTTTACTGATTTCGTTTATTTCAGCAGCACAGAAATACAGAAGGTTGATAACATCCCTAATGTAGGAGTTATGTGAGAGCGTACTCTTCAATAATTTATTACAAACACTAGATAACATGGATGAAAGATAACAGGAAAGATATTAAGGATCTTGCTTAATGTGCCAACTTTGACTAGCCATCTATTTTTGTCATTTTTGTAACTGACCATGCTTTTGGTAAAGATGTGTGAAAGTTAGCATCATATAGCTATGCAGTAACACCTAAAGGTACAAGAAATTCCATTACAAAGCTAAAGGTACCAGCCCAGACCATCAAAACCGTGTGAGATCATCTCGGGGATCACTAAAAAAAAGCATACACTCTAATGCGCTAGCTAGGCGAGCATCAAGTCTACATTGACAAAACATTGTTATATTAAGTGCCCGGATCATACACCGGAAACAGTGAAAAATAATTTTGTGAGTCCATTCTTAATATTTTTCAGCTGTGTTACAATTAGGGAACTGCACAAATGCATTGCTGCATTCCTGAGTTGAATATATGAGATAAATCAAATGCAAAACAAGTGCATAGGAGGGGAACCTTGGCCTTCTGCGATTGGAGCTCGATCAGATCCAGTGGCGAGCGCTGTCGACGGAGGGCACAGGACCACCGGCGGGGGCTAAGCACGTCTCCTTGGAAGCTGCGACAATAGCGCGGGCGGGGGCACGGGGTCCCCTGCACGCTAGGCGTGGGAACAGGGTCCCCAGGGGCCACACACACCAGGCGGGGCGCGCCAGGGAGGAGGGAGGAGCTAGCGACGGGCTCGGTGCAAGCGACGAGTGGGGGCGAGGGCAGGCCACCGGCGGCGGCGTCGAGATGCGTCCTTCCACGTGTGGGTTAGGGCGCCGCGCGATGGCGAGGGCGAGGCGGCTCCGGCTAGGGCTAGTGCGAGGGCGAGGTGGCAGCGGCCAGTGTCACGTCCTTCCGCTGTGGGTTCAGGGGCGATGGGTTGCCGAGGAGGGGGGAGGCTGTGCGTGGGCTGCTGGGTTGTGGGGGAGGGGGAGACGCAATTACAATACTAACATTCCACTCTTAAAATTAATTAGAGCTAATAACTTGCTTAGGAACCAAGAGGAACCAAGAAGTACCCCCAACCACTGTAAAAGAGCTCAAAACACATTCTAGCTGAATGCACGGCCACAAAAGGTGTTTTTGTGGAATGTTAAGTTTCTAACAGGAACAAAGCTACCCAGACTACACCCTCACCTCACACCTAGGCGACCGTTGTACGCTCTAACAAGGATCGCAGTATTTTCATCATCAGTATGTACTCGTTGTCGATGAAAAGGAACAAACGCCGCCACGGAGAGATTGAGCCGCCATTTTTTTTAAATAGAACCGTGGGGCAAAGCCCCCGGCAACTCAGTTAAGCAACAGAACTTACATCCGTACAGAATCAGTAGGAAGCTGATTCAACACAGGCAACCCACATCCACTCACACAAAACGTACACAAGGAAATAAGAAGAAACAAGAGAGAAATGGAAAAAAAGAAAGAAAAGCCAAATGGCCAAAGAAGAAAACAGAAACACCTATACACTACTCAAGATTGTTGAGCCAAGTTCTGATAGTAGTATGAAGACCGGGCTTGATTCTGTAGAGGTGAAGAAGAACATCATGCCGAAAAGCCACTTTCCAGTCCACAAGACAGGGGCGAGGAGAATAAGCGAAACTGGATCCAAAAAAGCAGAAATCGATTTTTTGAAAAAGATTCGAAAAAAGAAAGTAAGTAGAATTAGATTCAAGATAAAAGAAAAAAAGGTTTTAGTAATTAGTAAAAAAATGTGGATGAATACTTGCTCTTTTCTCGATTTTAGATCGGATTTTTTGGCGGCATGGCCAAGTGGTAAGGCAGGGGGTTCCCTTCAAAAATCAGTGCATTTCGCTCCTTCCAAATACACTAAGCTGCAACTAGGAAAATTTCCATGAAGAGAGATATATTGGATGTTCTTCTGGCTTCCAAAAGATTCTGAAAGAAATCCAAAGAGTTGAACAACCGTACATAAAATGGAGCCGTTACGCTCTCCAGCTGCAGCATGACCCCGACCCCTCCCGTCGCCCCCCACAGCGAGCAAGCCCAGATCTATCAGCGCCGGCTGCCCCCCCCCCCCCCCCCCCCCCCCCCTCGCTGCCTGCTGGAGCGTGCTCCTCATCCCACAACCACCCCCCACACCCCACTCTCCTAGCCAATGGTGCCCCATAGCGGCAGATCGAGCCTATCCTCCACTGTGCAAGCCTGGCGACCCGCACGGCGCCGCCCCGACGCCCCAGCATCAAATCCATTGACGTGGGGCCGCATTTACTCCTCGGAGCGTCCGCTACTGCTCCCTGCATGACAGACCAGGTAGATGGTAGGCCCCGTAAACGAGTGAGTTTCTCCTCCCCCTCAACACCCCTCGTGCAAAGAGTTAACCCTTGTTTAGTTCCAGAAAGTTAGAATTTGGGGCTACTGTAGCACCTTCGTTTTTATTTGGCAATTAGTGTTGAAACATGGACTAATTAGGGCAGTCCCAATAAAAGAAACTAGTAGTTTCTATAACATAGGATACCGCACAAAAAAGTACTGTTTTCCAACCCATGGTTTCTATAAGTAATAACTATTTTCTCTTTCTCTCTCCCAACTCTATCTTTTCCTCCAATGGGAGTGCGACACGGGCTCCCTAGAAACTGGTGGTTTCTCCCCAATGGCGATTTCATGGTTTCTTGGTGCATTGGGTCAAGAGTAGACCTGGTTTCTTCATGAAGAAACCATTTCTATGATTTTTGCTCTCTTTCTTCATTAATTACGTTGCCATGTCAGCATTTTTCCTACGTGGCAAGTCATTTAATGAGGATAGAAACCATCATCAATGCACCATTGGGACTGCCCTTAGGCTCAAAACGTTCGTCTCGCAATTTCCCACCAAACTGTGCAATTAGTTTTTTTTTCATCTATATTTAATGCTCTATGCACGGGCCGCAAACGTTCGATATGACAGGTACTGTAGCACTTTTTTAGAAGTTGGGGTCCAACTAAACAAGGGCTTACTACCCCAAGAAATCCGTCCACAAAGTTTTGCCTCAGATACGCAACAATATCGCCAACTACGGACGCACTAGCCACGAGGCATTCAGTTCATCCTCGAGCGGCTGTTGCGCCCCGTATTGAAGGCGGAGCTCCTTCCCGAGGTGGGTCTCTCAAGGAGGCTGTCGGGTTGAGCCTACAAGCCCCTGGGGCGCATTCATTGCTCAAGGAGGCTGCCAGGGCAAGTCTGCACGCTGCTGGGGCACATTCATGTGCGCCAGCTGCCCTCTCCCTGCCCGCGGTAGAAGAAGAAGCTAGTTGGTCCAAAATTTCCCCGAGGCACTGGTGGCAACTCCCCGAATACAAGGAACCACCTCCTTCAAGGCCCTTAGCCACCAAGGTCACATCCACACGCTCCTACCCCAACAAAGACTTCCTAAGGCCTATGAGAGGTAAATGCTTCAGATGTCTCTTCCTTGACCATGCAGCTGCAGAATGCGGGGACTTGTGCGGTGCATCAGCTGTGCCCGCTAGGGGCATAAAAGCACAGAATATAGAGACAGGGCTTCATCCTCCCGGCAGCAAACTTCCCAACTCCCGACAGCTCCTCCTCCAGTTGACGACCACCACTCCCCTACCACCCCCCCTCGGAAGGACCATGATGGCAAGGCCTAGGGACCCCTCTGACCATGAAAGGTCCTAGGCCTCGTTTAGATTGCGAAAAAAAGTGAACCCGATGAATAGTATCACTTTCGTCTTATTTGGCAAATATTGTCCAATCGTGGACCAACTAGGCTCAAAAGATTCATCTCGTGATTTTCAACTAAACTGTGTAATTAGTTATTTTTTTACCTACATTTAATACTCCATGCAAGCGGTTAAAAATTGATGTGATGGAGAGAGTGAAAAAATTTGGAATTTGGATGGCATCTAAACCAGGCCCTATTGGCTAGAGGAGGTGAATAGCCTACTGAAAATTTCTACAATAACACTTAGCAAATATGTTAGACAATTAAATGGCGAAGCAAGTATTGCGCTAGCCTACTAAAAAAGCAAGTCACCTACCACAATTCTAGTGCCTATGATCTCTAAGCACACAATGGCTATGTCACTACACTAAGTTAGTGTGCTCTCAAAGACTAATTAAAGAGCCACACTAACCACTAGACCCGACACAAGCTTGCTCTCAAAACTAATTACACTAAAGAGTGAAGCAACACTAGAAATATAAATGCAAGGTAGGGGATGTGTTGATTATACCGCCATGTAGAGAAATTGAGCCAATCACAATGATGGAGCCAATCAATTACAATGAATACCAAGAAATCCTCGGACAAGATGACACAAAAAAATTTACCGAGGTTCACTTGCTTGCCGACAAACTAGTCCTCGTTGTGGCGATTCACTCACTTGGAGGTTCACACGCTAATTGGAATCACACGCCAAACCCTCAATAGGGTGCCACACAACCAACACAAGATGAGGATCACACAAGCCACGAATAATCCACTAGAGTACCTTTTGGCTCTCCGCTAGAGAAAGGTCAAGAACCCCTCATAATCACCACGATCAGAGCCGAAGACAAGCACCTTTCTCCGCTCGATGATCCGCGCTACACCAAGCCATCTAGGTGGTGGCAACCACCAAGAGTAACAAGCAAATCCCGCAGCGAAACACGAACACCAAGTGCCTCTAGATGCAATCACTCAAGCAATGCACTTGGATTCACTCCCAACCTCACAAAGATGATGACTCTATGATGGAGATGAGTGGGAGGGCTTTGGCTAAGCTCACATGGTTGCTATATCAATGCAAATGGTCAAGAGAGTGAGCTTAAGACGGCCATGGGGCTTAAATAGAGGCCCCTCGATATAGAGCCATTGGGTTCACAGAGCCACCCAACTCAGGGTGACCGAACATGCTGGTCAGATTGACCGAACGCACGCCGCCAGTGTTTGGTCGCCTGATTGCAGCCACGTGTCGGCAAACATTTAACCTCAGCCGCTGATCTCCAACAGCTATCTTCCAACACCTACGCGCTTAAGTCAAGACCAGACGTGCCGATCAGCAGCAGAGCTCGTGCGTGCGTCATGACCAAGACACGACCGGACGCACCCTCGCCTGGAGTTCGATCACTTTCAGTAAGCATCTAGAGAAGCAAAATCACGACCGAACACGTCAGGTCACGCATGACCGGACGCGGTCCAGAGTCTGATCCTCTCTGGCCAATTCCTGCGCCTTGCGTAAGCGTACGTCAGCAGGGACCGGATGTAAGCCCTGCACGTCCGTTCCACTCTTTGTGCCAGCGTCCAATCATACGGCCGAGCGCGCCCTTCTCTGTGCGCCACCTGACCGAACGTAGGGCCGAGTTTGGTCACTGCCCGAGGTAGAGTCCGATCAACTCGGTTCACCTCCTCCACTTCTCAAACTTCGCCACCCCTGATCAAATGTGCTAACTACCAAGTGTATCACCTTGTGCACGTGTGTTAGCATATTTTCACAAACATTTTCAAGGGTGTTAGCACTCACTAGAATCTAAATGTATATGCAATAAGTTAGAGCATCTAGTGGCACTTTGATAACCGCATTTCGATATGAGTTTCACCCCTCTTAATAGTACGGCTATCGATCCTAAGTGTGATCACACTCGCTAAGTGTCTCGATCACCAAACCAAAAAGCTCCTATCAAATTTCATCTTTGCCTTGAGCTTTTTGTTTTTCTCTTTCTTCTTTTCCATGTCCAAGCACTTGATCACCATGGCCATGACCACCATCAACATGATCTTCATTTGCTCCATCACATGGAATTGTGCTACCTATCTTATGATCACTAGAGCGAATAGGTTAGCACATAGGGTTTCATCAATTCACCAAAATCAGACTAGAGCTTTCAGACCGCCCCTAGGACACTGCAGCGGTGGCCTTCTCCACTGAAAACATGGAACATGAGCTAGACCGCCTCTCCATGCATGGCATGGTGGCCTGGCTCGAGAAGAACCGCACGAAGGTAGAGTTGGCAGTCATTAAGAAGGCCATCTGCCACCGATTTGCAGTCTGCCCAGAGGATGTCTTCATTGTCAAGCACTTCCCCAATGACTTCAAGCACCGCCACCACCGCGATGAAGCAACAGCTCTAGGAAGGTTCCCCTACGGCAACCTCGACATCCACACCCGACCTTGGCAACAGATCACACATGGTGACATCTGCGACCTCAAGTACCATGTATGGCCATGTTTAGAGGGCAACCCTCTGTAGGCTTGGAATGAGAGCATCACCAAGAGGGCCACCGCAAGCGCCTGCGACCTTCACTATGTCGAGCTGTCATCACTGGACTATGAGGACACCGAGGCACTCTGCCTTTGGGCATTCACACACAACCCGTAGGACATCTCGAAGGTAACCTGGATCACCTTGTCATGTAGGAAAGCAGGGTTTCATGATGGCCGCCTGCTCATGGCCATTGGGGCCTCACCTTCGGGGTGATGGTGCACCTTGACCTAGTGGAGGACGCGCCAAGAAGGAATGGATGAGCTCCACCCCATGACTACAAGTGGTGTTACGGCGTCGTTGATGGTGAGAGGGTACCATGTGACCATCTCGACCCAACACCAGTAGACGTCCGTAGTAGCCATCGCGATGATGACGACGACCAGCGTGGACGCCACGAATGTTAGGGTGACAATTGAAGCTCGTTGTGGTAGAACCGCCTAATCTAATGCCTCCCAAGAGTACTCGTCTTCCATTAGACACTAAGTACTCAAGGGAGGACACCAAATTACGCGGTCCCATCGAGCACACCCCAAGGGAGAACCCAAAAATCCACATTTTTCCATCAGGATCATAAATGAGAGAATAAAGCTTACAACATTTTAGCCATTTCTTACATCACTTTTAATACAACATTAGAGTATAATATTTATTGTTATAACAGCGGAATGTAATCATATTATTAGAGTTATGAACAATTTAATTTAACAGCAAAATATAACGCATGTGACTAGAATTACAGCGGAATAGATATCTATTCATGACATGATGAAGCATCGATATATAAACTATGACAACAGATTATAAAACTTTTATTTATAAAACATTTAGTAAGAGTTATAAATAAAAACTATGATCGCAGCGTAAAGGAAATCCTCTCTGAGCCCACCAGGAGGAATCCACACACAAAAGGTCAGCTTTAGCATCCACCTATCATCTGCAATAGGGGAAATAAAACCCTGAGTACTCCATTGTACTCAGCAAGACTTACCCGATAGGAGAAAAGAAAAGACTCCAAGGATATGCAAGGCTATCTAGCTTGTGGGTTTATTGCATCTGCAGCAAGCCTTACTAAGCGTGCGTTCTTATATTCGTTTTTTATTAGTAGTGCATTAATTCATTAACTAACCATTCTATGTAAGCACATGTGCTACTTTCAAGCAGGTGGTAAGCAATCAGATTTCCTTTTACCATCTTTCATCTTTTAGTTCTTACTACGGTGCTAGTGTTTAGACAAGCCATACCAGATTGCCCGGCGATTTGTGAATCAATGCCCTCAGCTGGGTACCCTGAAAACACACGCCCCGCTTGTACCCTAGGCACAAGTAGGACCAACTGAAAGCTCTAGTTTGGTTTTGGTGAATTGATGAAACCCTAAGTGCTAACCTAGTTTATCAAGTGATCATGAGATAGGTAGCACATTCCAAGTGGTGAAGCAAATGAAGATCATGACATGATGATGGTGATGCCATGGTGATGATCAAGTGCTTGGACTTGATAAGATGAAAGAGAAAAACAAAAGGCTCAAGGCAATGGTATAAGTGGTAGGAGCCATTTTGTTTTGGTGATCAAGACACTTAGTGAGTGTGATCACATTTAGGTTCGATAGCCGTACTATTAAGAGGGGTGAAACTCATATCGAAATGCAGTTATCAAAGTGCCACTAGATGATCTAACTCATTGCATGTGCATTTAGGATCTAGTGGAGTGCTAACACCCTTGAAAATGTTTGTGAAAATATGCTAACACACATGTGCACAACGTGATACACTTGGTGGTTGACACATTTGAGCAAGGGTAAGAAACTTCACTAGCGGAGTGTCCGGCGCCCTATACAGAAAAGACAGGATTTCACAGAGTGACCGGACGCTGGGTCACTTTGTGATCGGACGCTGGATGAGTGCGTCCAGTCCTGCTGGCGTGGCAGTGCATAGAGGAGACTATGTGTGACTGGACGCTGGGTGAGTCCGGTCGAGCATGACCGGACGCGTCCGGTCGTGAGTGGAGTCTTACTAGAAATGACCGAAAGCTGAGGTCCTATGTCCGATCATGATCTAACTGACGCGTACGATCATAGCTGGAACCTTACTGGAAATGACCGGACACTGGGGTCCTACGTCCAGTCGTGGCACTGTGCTACGTCCGGTCATCACTTGACCATTGGGATCGGGTGCTCAGTATTTGAAGAGAGGGATGATGTGGCAGCCATCTGTTGACCGGACGCTGGAAGGGTGTGGCCAGTCAATCTGATCGGAGCGTCCGGTCGCCCTGAGTTGTGCCCATTGAAGGGGTACAACGGCTCTATTTCGTGGTTCTTCTATTTAAGCCCCATGCCCAGCTCAAGCTCACTCTCTTAGCCATTTGCATTGACATAGCAACCTTGTGAGCTTAGCCAAAGCCCTCCCACTCATCTCCATCATTGATTCAACATCTATGCGAGATTAGGAGTGAATCCAAGTGCATTGCTTGAGTGTTTGCATCTAGAGGCACTTGGTTTTCGTGTTTCGCTTGTTGCTCTTGGTGGTTGCCGCCACCTAGGGGGCTGGGAGCAGTGAGGATCATCGAGCGGAGGTTGGTGATTGTCTCCGGCTCCGATCGTGGTGATTGTGAGGGGTTCTTGACCTTTCCTCGGTGGAGAGCCAAAAGATACTCTAGTGGATTGCTCGTGGCTTGTGTGATCCTCATCTTGTGTTGGTTGTGTGGCACTCTATTGAGGGTTTGGCGTGTGATGCCAATTAGCTTGTGAACCTCCAAGTGAGTGAATCGCCACAATGAGGACTAGCTTGTTGGCAAGCAAGTGAACCTCGGTAAAAATCATTGTGTCATCATTTGATTTCGAGTTGATTGGTCTTCATTGATATTCATTCTTGTGATTGATTGACTCTTTCCTCGATAGGGAAAGCAGTGTAACCAAGCTATGCCCTGCGGCCGCAGGTCACAACCTCTTACACCCACCAATACCCAAACCATATCCCTATCCGGTCACCATTTTCCTTTCCACCATTATATATATTCCAAGTGATAATAATACAGTAATATATTTCCTATCTCTCACGAGTGACAGGCAATCACTCGACTTCTATTGGGGTCCTGTAGCATAGCAATCTACATGATCCTATAATACTAGTAAGACTCATAGGATAAAGATATATATGCAAGTGGGTTTCATTCAACTCCATAAAACTTAATGCACAAGTATAATTTAAAGTGCACAAAAGTAGAGGTTATGCACCGGAGCTTGCCTAGGTAAAATATAACCAAAAGTTAGTATTTGCATCTTCAGATCATGCACCATCATCTAAATAGAAAGCTCATTGCATCATCTCCTGGAGAGAACACCATTACACCATCTTCAGATTCCCACTCATCCTTCACTTGATCCGTTGATCCATCATCGTACCTATATGATATGTAATGCGATGCAATGCAAAGACGTAATTAATTGACTGCAATCGTGACTCGTAAAAATACGATTTATGCCTCTCAAGATAACGAGCTAGTTCTAACAACGACCGTACTTAGGCTACATATCCATGTTGTCGAATAAGACGTTATTTCCCAACAATTATTTTAGTTATATAAACTCAAGTTGTTACTTTATTTCATTCTATCGATTTAATCATTATTCGAAATAAGGCATCATTATCTATCTAGCAAACTAATTATTTCGGAGCTACAAAAATTATAGTGAGCAGCTAATAATATTAGTAATTTACTGCCAAATTTTCAGAGTCTACACTATCATCATTTTACCACAAAAATTCCTACAAGTTTATATTTTTTTACAATATTAAGTATCTCAAATTAATTCTATAGCTTCCAAGAACATTATCAAACTATGTGAACAAAATATACTAGCAGATAGATCATGATTTTAGGAACATAAGAAAATCGGTTTCACAATTTTAGGATTCCTCTACTATTTTATATTGATTTTATAAGTTAACTAGAAACCTATATTAGAAAAGCATTTAGAAAATAGAAAGGGACGGCGACAAAACGGCCCAGCAGCCGCGCGCGCGTCCTACTAGCCAGGCGTAGCCCAGTGGCGCGGTAAAGGACGTGGTAGCCTAGGAGGGGGAGTTCGGCCCGCGAGAGCAGACCGGCCAGAGGCCCAGGCGGCGCGCGTGGCCAGCGGCCTAGGCGGGCGGCACAAGCCAGCCCAACGCGCGAACGACGGCGACCGGCTGACCCAACGCGTGGACGCAACCAGCCAAGCAAGCCAGCGGTGGTATTTCAGCGATGAGGCCCCTACACTTTCCTTAAATCAACCCACAGTACGTTAGTCACTATTCTTGTGAGTCACTGATTTCGCATCGAGAACCCTAGAAAGATTCTATTCTCACCAACTCACCCTTTTCTCCTTCCTCAAAATAGAGCATGGGCAAGGAAAGTCCTCCGCCGGCCGATGTTGTCACAACGGGGGCGTGGGGAGGTGCGCGGCCATGACCGAGCTCGCCTAGCCATAGCACGGACGGACCGGCTAGCGAGGTGGCCCCATCAGCACCGATGAACAAGGCGCGCACCTGGCCAGGGCAGTGTCGTGGAGGCAGAGATGGCGGAACGGCACGGGGCATCGGCGGCTCCGGCGCAGATGGCGTAGGAGGGGCGACAAGGTGCTGCGGGCACACGGGGAGGAGAGCGCGGGCCAGGACGATGGCGTCCATCGCCAAGCGATGGCCACGGCGACGTCGGTGATGCCAGGCCGGGTCTGCACCGGCGGGAGAGCGTGGCGGGGCTCCAGCCATGGCAGGCCCGGTGAAGAGACGTGTAGAGGTGAGGGGGAAACAGCGACTGGTGGAGATATTGGCCCGCCGCGAGGTGGATGTGAGCAGAGGAACATCGGTGGCGGCGGCTCGCAGGGGAAGGCGATGACGGGTGCGTTGTGGAGCTATGAAGGAGCAGGGAGGCAGCGCTATGGGCTTGGGCGTGCTCACGGTACGCCATGGTGGTGGTGGGGCACTGGCGTGCAGGCACGGGGGGAGCAGCGCTGAAAGCTACGATCCAGCACGGGGCTAAGGACGTGCGCGCGCGGTGGCTGGGCACTGTGGGTGCTCGCCATGGCAGGTGCTAGCACGGCAGGATGCTACGGTGCATGGTAGCGCGGTGGCCGAGCACGGAGGTGGAGCGGCACTGGTGCTACGTGGAGGAATGGGAGCAGCCGCGTAGTGCGAGGAGGTGCTGTGGCACATCCAGCACGAGAGCAGAAAAAGGAAGGAATGAGGAAGCAACACTCACGCCAGAGCACGGACGTGGGGACAGGGAAGGACGGCGCAGCGTGGCCATCAGCTGTGCACCTACACGCGCACATAACGTGAAAGGACATGGCGAGGACAGGGCCAGAACCACGTGCTCCAATTTCAGACGCCCGACGCAGTGGACCAGTTTAGATGCAGGTGGATGGGGAAGGCTTTGCAATGCAGAGAAATGGAGAGCCATGACTAGAACGAGATAGTGATCAATAGCAATGCCAGGCGAGTACGCTACACACCGTGAGGAAAAGTAAATGAAGCTGCTGCGTTGGTCCAGTACATAGAGAAGAGACAAGCTGACGCAGGCAAGAGAAAAAGAAAGAGCAAACAATGACTCGACAATGCGACGCGACGCAAATAAATTGGATGACTGACTGATTCAGAGCAGGGGGGCGCACCACCGTATTCAAGCGGCCAGAAGACAGTGAGGCAATGACAGCAGCAGGGCGTGGGCTGCCGGACATTCTTGTGTTGAGCAAAAAGCGAATAAGCGGGCCGCACCTCATGTACAAAAATATTTCCGCCACATATCACTCTCATTTCTATTTATTTTATTTTAAGTTTTAACCCGATTAACTTCCACCAATAATTATTTCACGCAAAAGTTCATACTTCGCACTAACCCATAGAGACAAAATATTTAAGCACTATTTAATTACTTTGCTCAATATAGTTTGTCAAAAATGGCATTTTAAACATAAGCTCAAATATTTCAAAATTTTAAAACCCAAGAAACTCGTTCTGGAAATTTTTCTTAGGCCTAAATCTCGGTGCTAAACGAGTTCGTAATACCAAAGGTGTTACAACCAACCCCCCTTAAAAAGAATCTCGTCCCGAGATTTGAAGCAAGAACCAAAAGAGGGGAAATGTGATTACATTTCGTAGATTAGGAATTACACGAAAGATTTCTTGACTTCGAATACTAAACCACACGGGGATCTAGGGATACATGGTTAAGAGCAACCTAGTACAACCGAGACTTAATCCAGAAGTCGAGATAGACGAGGGCAATGGAGAAACCACAAGATAATGATTATACAAAACATGGCGTATGACCAATAGATCCAGAAATAGTAGTCTGAGAACTCAAAGATCATGAACCCTAAGACCGAACTAACCAACGGTAGACTTGAACTTCTTCAAAAACTAGATCCTTCTTCTCAGGTTACACCATCACCTCGAACTGACGAACCTAGCTTCACAATGGCGACTGGATCTCGTAGCTCTACGTTGGATTCAAAGGGATGGGGATGAAGAAGAAGAACAAGGACCAAGGGTATCTTATAGTGGCGAACGGAGGTGGAATGCAACTCACCGGAAGTGGAGACGGCATGGACATGGTACATAGACGGTTCATGCTGTGGGGATAAACTCGGCCATGGTGCGCTCCCCGTGCCAGTGAGCGGAGGGGAAATAAAGGAGAGGAGAGGGGGTCCGCTTGACGAGGCAGGCGTGCAGGCGGCCATGTCCCCAAAAGAAGAAAGAAGGGAGGGTGAAGGGGGGTCCGGTACTATGATGAGAGCGTGGGGTCGAGAGCTGACCGGATGCTGGGAAAAGAGAAACGCACAGTGCACGAGGACGGCGAGTGCGGCACGATGACGCGGCTATACGAGAACGGTGCGCTAATGGACCCAACACAGACGGCGTTCGTAGGGCACGCAGCGATAATCCGGTAGGTGTAGTGCGGTCACCTAAACATAGGGCTTGTGACATGACATCCACTCAGGCTTTTACAACCACTACCGACTACCCACGGCTAACTTTCCTTACTACTCTTTTTTTTCTTCCCTTCCTTGACCACATCCATCTTTCATGTAGACTAAGACCATGTCCTACGTTCTTCCTCCAACACCACCTCCTTTTGTTTACTTGAGAGAACACTATTTCATCAACCCGTTGTGGATTTCCCGTTTGAAGACCCGAATATTTCCAAGGAGAATATTTTGTAGCAAAAGCGGTACGGCGGTGTAACTTGGTAAAGGTACTTGGTCAACAACCTCGATATCAGTGTGTGCCGAGCAGCGTCACCATGTGGCAGCTGTTCCACAGGGGCCCTCGGTTGCGTCACGGCACCATAAGCTATTAACTAGGCAACTACTACCAACTTACACGCCATGAAGGCAGGGGGGGTCATAGACCACAGAGTAAGAGGAGTACTGCAAGGGGAGATTCGACAACAAGGGTTCCCTTCACAACAAGGGACAAGGAATTCAAATCCAATGGTGGATTTGATTTAAAGAGATTCAAGTGTTCTGCTGGGACATCCATAATTAGTCGATACAGTATCCTATGTTATCCAATCACAACTGGTCTACCGGCATCCGAATGGTAACTTCTCTTGTAACCCACTTAACATCACCCTTGAAAACTTTAAGCACGTCTAACGAAACTTAAGGGTAGATAGGCGCAATAAACACAGCGAAACAAACAAAATACATATTTCAACTGTCTGATGCGGGTACATCATACAGACATCTAGTCTCCCATTCACGACACATCATTCCCTATGGTCGGATGATCTCAACAACTACGAACGACAACAACGGCAAGAGTACAATACCGGAGGACAGTGACAAAAAGCACTACTACTACGGGTACAACATCCCAAGGCAACTAATCTACTCAAGACCACGCATCTTCATTCCCGTGCTCGGTGGATTCTTCTACCATCCTGGCTATGGATCTGCCTCTTCTCTTGGCAATGGCTGAGTGAGAGGAACCAAGGGCTCTACTTCTGACACTTCTGAGGGTGGAGGTACTGGTGGCACTGCAACATCGGTTCTCCTTCCTTCAGGCGGGTGGACAGGGATTCCCTCCAAGATCGAGGAATCCTGCCTTTCAGCAACCAACGTCCTCTGCTTGGCCCTAGTGACAAGATAGGCCTCACCCAGCTGATGGACATGCCAGTCTTCAGCCTCCTTTAGAGATTCCAACATGGTAGTCTCCTGGCTCTCAGCAGCTGCCGCACTGGCATGCGCTTTGGCGAGCTACACCTAGAGCATCCTGGAGAAGATCTTGGCTTCCTCAGCACGTCGGAGGCACGTCCTCAGCTCCAAGGCTTGCTGATCATACTGCTCGTCTAGAGCAAGCAGGTATGCGATCAAGTGCACCATGGTTGGACTATCCTCTTGCACATCATGCCTTTGCAAAGCCTCCATGCGAGCCCTCCATGCCCGCCGATTCTTGTCCAAAGGTGGAAAGAACCTCATGGGGGTACGAGCAATGGACTCTTCATAGATCTGGCAAAGGTACCGCAAGGCTTTGTGGGCCATAACCTGGTAGGTGTCGATGAAGCAAAACCCAGTTGCAGTCACATTCCAGGCTTCAGTGATGTCGGGGAACTCTTCACTCTTCCCGATGTAGACAGTAACCACACCGCTCTGTGCCATGCTCCTCATACTCACAGCCCTCATACTCGGGATGATCTTTGACTCTGAGCTTTTGCAGGGTGGCTTGTAGGATTCTAGGAAAACCCTCAATGTTCAAGCAGTAACTACTAACCCAGGCTCCTACCATCTCTGGCGGTGGTTATGAGGAAGGATTGAGCGAAAAGCTTGCTCAAAGGAAAAGCTAAGCGAGCTAAAGTGCGTCGAGTGGTGGTACCAATGGCTAAGCCAGGCTCTACTTATAAAGGTAGGGCGTTCAGTGGTCCTGGCGTGGTCCACCAAGGTTCCTGCGTGGGATTACTATGAATGCATCGACCAAAATTCCGCGCGTTCAAGGCGAGCGATGTTCGAGGCCATTACTGACTAGTACGACTGCAAGGCAAGGGTCTGACAAGAGCATAGAAAAGAGTACGGGGAGACATAGGTCACGACCGGCATGAACCACGACGAACGTGGAGCACGAAGCCACATTGTAGAAATAACTCCAGAACAGGATGAGTCAGTCGTGCACAAAACGACACGCGTGATACCTATGGATGGCGTATCTGCAAGCAATACAATCGCTACAATGCACAAACAGGATATATATGAATGCACGTCCTATACATCCTTCCACTATTGCCAACATATAGGGCAACCGTCCTTAGATTTTTGGCACAGCGTTCTCTCCCTATAGCTAGTCGATACTATCGGTCTATGCTCGGGGTTAGTCTACATGTAGAAAAATTGATTAAGCCTACCTAAGTCAGCAGAGTGCCATCTATCCTAGATACATAACCATAGTAATAGGGCTACTTATATAACTTCGCATACAAACGTCCTATTCTTTTGAAAAGAATTTGTTGTCAAATTTTATTTTAGAAAAGGTTTTTGAAGCTTTATTTCCTCATTTATGCTCTGATACCACCTGTGGCAGAACCACCTAATCTAACGCCTCCTAGGAGTACTTATCTTCCATTAGACACTAAGTACTCAAGGGGGGACACAAAATTACGCGGTCCCGTCAAGCACACCCTAAGGGAGAACCCAAAAATTCATATTTTTCCATCAGGATCACAAATGAGAGAATAAAGCTTAGAACATTTTAGCCATTTCTTACATCACTTTTAATACAATATCAGAGTATAATATTTATTGTTATAACAATGGAATATAATCATATTATCAGAGTTATAAACAATTTAATTTAACAGCGGAATATAAACATGTAACCATAATTATAGCGGAATAGATATCTATTCATGACATGATGAAGCATCGATATATAAACTATGACAATAGATTATTAAACTTTCATTTATAAAACATTTAGTAAGAGTTATAAATAAAAACTATGATCGCAGCGTAAAGGAAATCCTCTCTGAGCCCATCAGGAGGAATCCACACATAAAGGTCAGCTTTAGCATCCACCTATCACCTGCAACAGGGGAAATAAAACCCTGAGTACTCCATTGTACTCAGCAAGACTTACCCGATAGGAGGAAAGAAAAGACTCCAAGGATATGCAAGGCTATCTGGCTTGTGGGTTTATTGCATCTGCAGCAAGCCTTACTAAGCGTGCGTCCTTATATTCGATTTTTATTAGCAGTGCATTAATTCATTAACTAACCATTCTATGTAAGCACCTGTGCTACTTTCAAGCAGGTGGTAAGCAATTAGATTTCCTTTTACCATCTCTCACCTTTTAGTTCTTACTATGATGCTAGAGTTTAGACAAGCCATACCAGATTGCCCGATGATTCACGAATCAATGCCCCCAGTTGGGTACCTCGAAAACACATGCCCTGCTCATACCCTAGGCACAAGCAGGACCAACCCACTACCCTCCTATCATGGGGTCTAGGTCCCCATCCAAACTAGGACTCTAAGCCCCCGCCCCTGAGTCTTGGACTCAGTGCGGTGCAAGGACCTCCTAACCCAAAAACCACCCTGACAGTCGGTCTAGAAAGAGCCGGAACCCATGGCATGAGAGTAACAAGTCTTCCAAGCACCCATACTCAAGTATGTGCTTAGGATAATAAGTCTGTGACTTGCCTAGCGTCCAATGCAACGGTCGGTCCTTAACCGACACAGACAGGGAAAGCAGTGTAACCAAGCTATGCCCCGCGGCCGCAGGTCACACCCTCTTACACCCACCAATACCCAAACCATATCCCTGCCCGGTCACTATTTTCCTTTCCACCATTATATATATTCCAAGTGATAATAATACAGTAATATATTTCCTATCTCTCGCGAGTGACAGACAATCACTCGACTTCTATCGGAGTCCTGTAGCATAGCAATCTATATGATCCTATAATACTAGTAAGACTCATAGGATAAAGATATATATGCAAGTGGGTTTCATTCAACTCCATAAAACTTAATGCACAAGTATAATTTAAAGTGCAGAAAAGTAGGGGTTATGCACAGGGGCTTGCCTGGGTAAAATATAACCAAAAGTTAGTATTTGTATCTTCAGATCACCCACCATCATCAGAATAGAAAGCCCATTGCATCATCTCCTAGAGAGAACACCATTACACCATCTTCAGATTCCCACTCATCCTACACTTGATCCGTTGATCCGTCATCGTACCTATATGATATGTAATGCGATGCAATGCAAAGACGTAATTATCGACTGCAATCATGACTCGTAAAAATACGATTTACGCCTCTCAAGTTAACGAGCTAGTTCTAACAACGACCGTACTTAGGCTACATATCCATGTTGTCGAATAAGACGTTATTTCCCAACAATTATTTTAGTTATATAAACTCAAGTTGTTACTTTATTTCATTCTATCGATTTAATCATTATTCAAAATATGGCATCATTATCTATCTAGCAAACTAATTATTCTGGAGCTACAAAAATTACAGTGAGCAGCTAATAATATTAGTAATTTACTGCCAAATTTTTAGAGTCTACATTATCATCATTTTACCACAAAAAATCCTACAAGTTTATATTTTTACAATATTAAGTATCTCAAATTAATTATATAACTTCCAAGAATATTATCAAACTATGTGTCGGTGTAGAAAGTGACCAACACGTAAATATTTATAGTTTTGTCATATGTTGTGATCGGAGGTGGCCTCGCACTCAATGACACAGGGTTTATACTGGTCCAGACAATGTGCCCTACATCCTGTTTGAGTCGGTCGGTGACTTTATTCCTAAGCCTAGGTGCTCGAAGTTTGCAGTGGGGTTACAAACGAGAAGGAGGAAGATGGGGGGTACAAGAGGTCCAGTCGGACTCTGGTCAGAGGGACCGAGAGCGATGGGAGCTCCATTATGTGCTAAGTGTTCGAGCGTGTGCTCGTGGTTTGAACCTGGTGGTTCTGCTGTTATGTACTAGTGAACTTGATCAATCTAATGAATCTACCTATTGGGAGAGAGCGCATCCCCTTTTATAGATGAAGGGGATGGCATTACAACTAAGAGGGAGAGAGAGTATGTATGCTACTGAGCCTTGTTGCCCACGCCGGTGGGTACAGGATGATGGTAGGCGCCCACAATACTGTTAAATGTCAGATGCACGTGGAAGGTTGTGTTGTCTTCTTTGGGTATGGCAGTCGTCGGTGCCTGCCACATTGTTGATACCTAGAGGCATGCAAGGGATTTTACCATGTTCGTCTGGTATGGTAAATGCCAGCGCCCACAACACTGTCGATGCCCAGAGGCATGTGTGGGGAGCCATACCATATGGGAGTTAATGGCGCCCACAATACTATAGAGGAAAATGTCGGCGCCTACAACACTGCTTGGGTTCTGTCGTGTTAGGGAGGTCGTAGAGTACTGTTTCTGCAAGTGTATAGGGTATGGTCCCTGGTATTGCGGTTTGACTTATGCGCCCTGCCTTACTTTCTCCGTCATTTCCTGGTCCTTACCGAGCAGGCGTCCCCGGTCGGTTGGTCCCAGTCGGCTATGATCGCGCCAGTCAGAGAAGAGCAGTGAGCAGGGGTTTGGCGCATCCCCGGTCGGAGATGCGGGTTGAAGTCAAAAGTGGTGTTTGGCTAGGCCTTCCGGTCGGAGAGGCCGTCCAGGGGCAGGTTGGAGACCAAAGCGAGCACTTCGGTCATAGAGGCGGGCCAGAGTCAGAAGCGAGTGCCATTCCTCCTTGGCTAGGCCTTCTGGTCGGACATTGGATCGCCCCTCTGGCCTGTCGTTTAGGTACTTGGGCCGGCCCATGAGTTGCGCGTTGTTTGCTTGGGCCGAGCCTTTGTTGGAAAGCTGGTCCGCAAGGGACCCTAGGTTTATGAACCCGATACTATGTGAACAAAATATACTAGCAGATAGATCATGATTTTAGGAACCTAAGAAAATTGGTTTCATAATTTTTGGATTCCTCTACTATTTTATATTGATTTTACAACTTAACTAGAAACCTATATTAGAAAAGCATTTAGAAAATAGAAAGGGCCGGCGGCAAAACGGCCCAGCAGCCGTGTGCGCGCCCAGCTAGCCAGACATGGCCTAGTGGCGCGGTAAAGGACATGGCGGCCCACGCGGGGGAGTCCAGCCCGCAAGAGCAGACCGGCCAGAGGCCCAGGCGAGGAGCGTGGCCAGCGGCCCAGGCGGGCGGCACAAGCCGGCCCAGCGCCCAAACGACGGCGATCAGCTGGCCCAACGTGCGGAAGCAAGTAGCCTAGCAAGCCAGCGGTGGTATTTCAGCGATGAGGCCCTTGCACTTTCCTTAAATCAACCCGCAGTACGTTAGTCACTATTCATGCGAGTCACTGATTTCGCATCGAGAACCCTGGAAAGATTCTATTCTCACCATCTCACCCTTTTCTCCATCCTCAAAACAGAGCACGGGCAGGGAAGGTCCTTCGCCGGCCGGTGCTGTCGTGGTGGGGGCGCGAGGAGGTGTGCGGCAATGACCAAGCTCGCCTAGCCATGGCGTGGTTGAACCGGCTGGCGAGGCGGGCTCCTCAGCATCTGCGGACAAGGCGCACAACCGGCTGGGGCGGTGTCGTGGAGGCGGAGACGGCAGAATGACGCGGGGCATCGGCGTAGATGGCGCGGGAGGGGCGACAAAGTGCTATGGGCACATGGGAAGGAGGGTGCGGGCCGAGACGGTGGCGTCCATGGCCACGACAACGTCGGTGACGCCCGGCCGGGGCTACGCCGGCGGGAGAGCGTGGCCGGGCTCCGGCCACGGTAGGCCCGACGAAGAGACGCGCAGAGGCGAGGGGGAAACGGCGGCTGGTGGAGATACTAGCCCGTCGCAAGGTGGATGCGAGCAGCGGAACATCGGCGGCGGCTGCTCGTAGGGGAAGGCGATGACAGGCGCGCTGTGGAGCTACGGAGGAGCATGGAGGCTGCGTTGTGGGCTTGCGCGCACTCGTGGTACGCCGTGGCGGCGGCGGGGCACCGGCGCGCGGGCACGGGGGAGCGACACTGAAAGCTGCGGTCCAATGAGGGGCCGAGGACGCGTGCGCGCGTGGTGGTCGGGCGCTATGGGTGCTCTCCATGGCGGGTGCTGGCATGACACGACGACAGCGAGGATGCTGCGGTGCACGGTAGCGCGATGGCCGAGCACGGAGGTGGAGCGGCGCCGGTGCTACGCGGAGGAACGGGAGCGGCCGCGGAGTGCGAGGAGGTGCTGTGGCGCATCCAGCACGAGAGCAGAAAAAGGAAGGAATGAGGAAGCAGCACGCAGGCCAGAGCACGGACGCGGGGACAGGGAAGGATGGCGCAGCGTGGCCGTCAGCTGCGCACCTATGCGCGCATAGAACGTGAAAGGACATGGCGAGGGTAGAGGTAGAACCACGTGCTCTAATTTTAGACGCCCGACATTGTGGACCAGTTCGGATGCGGGTGGATGGGGAAGGCTTTGCAATGCAGAGAAATGTAGAGACACGACGAGAACGAGATAGTGATCAATAGCAATGTCAGGCGAGTACGCTGCACGCCGCGCCATGAAAAGTAAATGAAGCTGTTGCGCACGTCCAGTACAGAGAGAAGAGACAAGCCGACTCAGGCAAGAGAAAAAGAAAGAGCAAACAACGACTCGACAATGCGACGTGACCCAAATAAATTGGATGACTGATGGATTCAGAGCAGGGGGTGCGCACCACCGTATTCAAGCGGCCAGAAGACAGTGAGGCAAGGACAACAGCAGGGCAGTGGGCTGTCGGGTGTTCTTGTGCCGAGCAAAAAGCCAATAAGCGGGCCCCACCTCACGTACAAAAATATTTCCTCCACATATCACTCCCATTCCTATTTATTTTATTTTAAGTTTTAACCCGATTAACTTCCATCAATAATTATTTCACGCAAAAGTTCATACTTCGCACTAACTCATACAGACAAAATATTTAAGCACTATTTAATTACTTTGCTCAATATAGTTTGTCAAAAATGGCATTTTAAACATAAGCTCAAATATTTCAAAATTTTAAAACCCGAGAAACTTGTTCCGGAAATTTTTCTTAGGCCTAAATCTCGGTGCTAAACGAGTTCGTAACACCAGAGGTGTTACACTCGTGACTCTTTCGTAGTCGTGGCCTACCTTAGCTAGGACAATGTGATGGCCAGCCTCTGCCTGGTGTCTGCCCATATCTGGCCTTGACGTACGGGGATCGGTGTTCTCCGGAGGCAGCGCGCGCATCTGCGTTCTCTGGGGGCTGCGGTCGGCCGACTGACAGCTGTGGCCTGCTAGGGCCATGGCTTCCTTCGCCAGCTAGCCGGTGGTGGCCAGTGTAGAGGCCTGGCTCCCCCTACTGGTGGCGGGGGCCGGTTGCGGCCTGCTCCTGTGTCTGTTGTTGCCTGGCGGCCCTCTCTTCATGCGGTAGGATCCTAGCCTCGTGGTGCCTCACCTCGTTTAGCTTGGCTATTGTTGTTGTGTGGAGTCTGTTGTGGTCATGATGCTTGCCCTAGCGTCTTGGGCTCTTTGTTGGTGTTGTGGGTGCCGCGAGTGAAACGGCGGCCCTCTATGGATGTACAGTCTCTGGGTGAAAACCATGCCCGATTCCTCCAGGCCAGTAGCGGTGATGCAGCCTGCACCATCTACCTCATTGGGGGCGTCATTCCAGTCTCCGTTCATCGGGGGCAGGTTGGGGACGAAAGTCCTACCCGTGCGCTCTACCAACAGTGTTGGCGTATGCAGATGTCAATGTCGTTCCTAAAGCCATTGTTGGTGCACTTCCACATCCCATCTCCCGCTTCTCTCACCAGAGTTGCCCCTTACTATGATGTGTCTGTGTGTGCTTCAAGCTCATCTTCGCAATGGTCTGTCCAGCATGCTTGGTGTTCCTGCACTCGTTTGGTTCTTCACAGCAGATACTTTGTCGTTGTCCTCTTCTGATGTATTCTTTGCCCTCGTTGCTGTTCGAGTGGATACTTTGTCGCCGACGTTGCTTAGGAAGCCCCCCCCCCCTCATGCCGGCAGCTAAGGGCGTGATGGCCCCCCTATTGCAAATACTTTGCCGCATTCACTTGGCAGATACTTTGCCGCCGTGTTGCTTAGTCAGATACTTCGAAGTTGTAGTCTGGTCGCTTCTCGATGAATGATTTGCCACCGCGGCTTCATCTTTGTTGT
The DNA here is from genome assembly GCF_019320115.1 of Miscanthus floridulus. Lineage (NCBI taxonomy): Eukaryota > Viridiplantae > Streptophyta > Magnoliopsida > Poales > Poaceae > Miscanthus > Miscanthus floridulus. Next base: position 12,713,525 of record NC_089596.1, read on the forward strand.
TGGCACCCTTGCATTGATGTATTTTTACTTTGCAAGTATAGGCGGTTAGGTTTAAGGTGTGTGGTGAAGGGCCTCTCCCTAACGCCTTTTTTCTGTTCTGTTATTGTCTACGATCCGAACCACTATGGATTCTCCCGTAGCTACGTTGTGTAAGCCGTTCTTTCATCTCTCCCTCTTAATGAAATACGCGTGAAGTCCCGGCTGAGAAAAAAAAGACATTGAGTTTTGGAGATCTCAGACATTCATAGCTTTTGTCAAACCCGAGACTTAGGACCTATTTGAATCCGTTAGCACAAAAAAAAGCAGCTCAAATTAGTACTAATGGATCTAAACAGACCTATTAATTATTAGCTGTAGGGTTGCTAACTATTAGTTCCATTAGCTGGTTTGGAATTGCCAATAAGTGATAATAGTTCATACACACTTTCGACTCAGTATCCAACCACCTATTAGCAGGTTATTTCAAACAGTCATCTCCTAAAAATTAGCACCTATTAGCTATTAGCTAGTTAATTTTTTATGCTAATGGATCCAACATGCCCTCGGCTCTCCATCACCACCTCCTTTAGGTCCATAACAATTTGCAATGTGGCATTTCCTCGAGCATGTTGTAAGGAAAAGAGGTCACAATTGGAAATGTGGCATTTCCTCTTGAGCAGGTTGCAAGGAAAAGAGGCGCCATGTGTAGTACTCATCAGAAATAACAGAACCTAAAATTTCTACAGACACGGACGCTTTCGCAATCTCTAAACTGCTAGTATTACAGTTAATTCACCATCAACATTGACGCTGAAAGTCGTCATCAACATCACTGCAAACTCAGTAGATTCAGCATCGCCCAAAGCCCAAAGTTACAGATACCGCTTCCCTGCAGAACATCCTAGCTTACCTAGTCAACAAAGACCTTGTCGTCCAGCTGGAAGGCCTTGGTGAAGAAGGCCGGCCAGCAGAGGTAGGTGGACAGGATGCTGCTGACGGTGGAGGCGCCCATGAGCATGTTCATCACGACGATCTGCAGCTGGATGGCCTCCAGCGGCGACGCGCCGCCCATGATGAGCCCCGTCATGGCGCCCGGCAGCGCGATCAGCCCCACCGTCTTGGCGTTGTCGATCACCGGCGACAGCGCGATCACCAGCGACCGCTTCACCTGCTGCAGCGTCGCCTGCCGCGGCGTCGCACCCAGAGCCAGCGCCGTCTCCACCTGATTGATTGATTGATGCAAAGAAAGGAGATGCTAATGAATCTTCAGACTCATCTGATTGACATCACCAACAGAATAATATAATTAATTAGATTAAACTATTATGAGAGACTATGAGCATGGTGTGCCAAGCCAAACAGAGCTGCTTCTGATGTAACAGCTTGTAAACTTTCGTTCTGTCCTTGTTGTACTGTACCATTTCTTGGTGGTCTCAGTCAGAACTTTGAAAAATTATTAGACAAGCAATTAAACAATCGAGCAGCAAGGCAAACAAGGTCGAATGCAGCTGAGGTGAGTGACTGACCAGGTTCCTCTGTATCTTGACGTCCTCCCGGAGCTTCTTCATGGTGACGCCGGTGACGGTCATGGCGTTGCCGACCATCATGCCGGCGACGGGGATGATGTAGCGCGGGGTGAACGGGAAGACGTTGAGAAGGACGAGCAGCAACATGGTGATGGCGGTGCCGACGAGGATGGAGACGCACGCGATGTACTTCCCGCGGGGCACCTGCTTGGCGCGCTGACCAGCCGTGTAGCCGGCGACCGTCACCTGCGAGACGAGAGAACGCGCGCGTTGGTCAACTCAATTGTCAGCCATGGACGACGAGTAGTAGTGTGTAGTGAATTGGTGAGCGAAACGATGGTGTCCTGAGCTGAATTGGAGAGTTTATAAAAAAAAATGACATCTTTAGCTGCAGCCACTCACTCAGGCTCTGATCGATCGGGACGAAACGGAAAAGGAGGAAGGGAGCAGAGAGGTACCATGAAGAGGTAGGCGAGGAGGATCCAGAGCGCGTTCTTCTGGGTGAAGATGAACTGGAGGACGAAGCCGATGACGGAGAGCTGGAGGAAGGCGCGCGCGATGGCGTAGAGCATCTCGCCCTCGAGGCCCAGGCGCTGCGAGAAGCTGAGCGCGACGGCCATGGCCACCACGGCCGTGGCCGCCAGCGGCTTGAGCATGCCCAGCAGGAAGTCGCGCCAGAACCCCGGCGCGCCCGGGTCCACCTGCTTCGCCACCAGGTCCAGGAACGCCATGCCCGCGTGCAGCTCCATCACCAACCGACCGGCCCGCAGAAAGCAGCTAGCTGCTTTGTTGAGCAGAGCTTGTTGCTGCCCCCTCCTCGTGTCCTATGTGGAGCTAGTGCCACGAGCCGCCGCAGGAGGAGGAGGGGGGGCGCGGGGGCGGCCTTGAGGAGGGGGAGGGGGAGGGGGAGGGCCCAAGTGAGGCAGGCGGCGGCTGAGGATGGTGAGGTGCGGGGCCGTACGCCTGCTCTGTACCTGTCCTGGGCAAAGTCTACGCGGGGGAGGCTGCCAGGGTGGGGATCCCGAGAGATATGTACGTACGGCGGTGGATGTTCGCGTCGGGCCCACAGGGCGGTGACTTATCGATGATCACGGAGGCCACCACGTGTTCACTGTCCAGTTAGCACCAATCCAGTCAATGATTCACCGTCTTTAATTTAATTTTCATGCATGGAGATTAATGAAAAGAAATGGCGCTCACACGCATACTCAGGCAGGCCAAAAGGAGGCCACAGATAAATGAAAAAGGTGATGCTGAGATGACTAGGTGTGCCACGACATGTGTTGTGGGCTACCCAGCTTTCCTAGCACCAGTCGTGCTCAGTTTCAAAAGGTTTGGTACCATGACTATTTATTAGTCACTCGTCTAAAAGTTCTAGTACTAGTATTAGGCCATGAAAACTGTTGGGCATTTACATATTTACCATTATTACAGATGTCATCTTACACTGTGTCACTGACGTGGTATTTTTTATACCACTCATATTGTAATGATGGCAATTATGTAAATATGTTTTTGCTTGACAAAGAAATAAGCTATTTTTTTAACGTTCACAACTTAACGCACTAGTACTAGTAGTCCACGGAATATTTACATAGAGCTAAGCGGAGAAATCCATGTCTAAACAGAATAGGCCTGAATTTTAATCAGCTATAAACATTAATTAACCACCTAACAACTAGTTGTAACATCTAGTAAACTAACACCAACTAGTCCTAGTTTATCATTAAAGAAAAAAGCCCTTGGACACCAATCAAATGTTCATGTACACAAACCTCAAGACACAGGTAAAGTTTTGAGGGAAAAGACACAGGTAAAGTAAGGACCGTTTTTCAGATACGGGTGGGGTACTTACTTTCAGTTTCAGGAACTTAGGTTCCATCTTTTTTTCCCCCCTCTCTCGAACGCGACTTCACCCAGCTCGTGTTTCATTAAGATATAAGAAGGGAAACTTAGGTTCCATCTAGTTGCCATCATCAGCATGTTCGGGAGGCTGTAAACGATCGTAGATTATTTACTGCTGGCTGGTTTGGTGTGAGAGAAAAACACTGTTTCTGACCGGAAATTTACGATCGTTTTCGAGCAAGCGAACAGGCTGCCATATTTTTCAATGGCCAATGGCAGATCGCACATGCCGCCACAAATCTAGGCTAACGGACTCCTTTTTTTAATCAATCAATAAATAACAATACACCCATGATCAGCCATCATCTGATACTTGGATCATGATGCGGTCATGAAAAGGACCTCCCCCCAATTAAGCCAAAATCAATTATGACACTTTCATATTCCAAAATCCAGGCCGTAGCTTTCACCTCAAAAACTGTATTGCCATCTAGATAAATTCGATCCGGGGCAAGAGTACGCCTCAGTTACAGACTTACAGTATGCCATCTTTCCCTTTTTTAAAAGGCAAAAATGTAGACAAAAGGTACTACCGGAGGTGGTATGCCTCAAACAATCCGAATGCCCTAGCAACAATTAGCTTCCTAAACCGGTGGTTTCTACACATAAAGATGGTGGAGCGCAGACTGCGGGTCAATGCTATTCATTATCCTTGTTCTTGCCGTTGCCCTGCTTCTTGTACGATTCTTCAAACTCCTTGGCCTTGCCCATCAGAGTCCACATGAGCTTCTTTATGTTTGGGACTTCGTAGTTCTGGGCAATGTAGATGCCGCAGCCGGTGCCGATCAACAGTGAGAAAGTGCTTTTCAGGAACCCCATCGGAACCGAGCTGCAGGGGAAACAAGAAAAACAATATATTGAGCAACATCGACATGATAAACCCCACTAACTTGATTAATCAATACAACATGTAGCTCTCAAAATAGTTAGGATTCGGGGTTAAATGCTGTATGCTAGTAACCAATGAGTGGACTTAAATATTGCACGTGTGCTGACATTGTGAACTTCATCTCAGTACAATAATTTCAGAACAAACAGCATGGCAAGTGGAACCACTGATACAAGTCATAAATTTTGTAGCAAGCCAAACTTTCTTAGTTTGTGCTCTTATTATTGAGAATTTGCTAGCAGTTAAGAGTTCGAAACCAGCAAGGCCCCCCCACAGACCACAGTTATGCACATGTTAACATAAATCATCGTGCAAATAACAGTGCAACAAATCAAACATGAATTAAATTGTCAGAAATTGCTCTGGTTCTATAATATTAAGTTCCTGAGTCAACTAAACTTCTCATCCTAACTATAAAGGCTAGATACATAAACAGATAACCTTAGCAGCAAATATATTGATCTCATAGCATGGAAAAACAGTGGGCCATACATGCTCAAATGGTAAGCAGCCACATGTTTCAAGCATATGCATGAGAATTCACGAAAAAGCCCCATCCAAATTCCACATGCATATCGGATCACTCTGCCATTTTCAGTATCACATCTCAAATTCTGCCTTATAACTGACCAGGGACAAAACAATGCAAAAAGAGCAACAGGAGGCAACCAAACTAAATTAATGCCCCACCCAGCCTTTGGCATGCTAAAAACTCCATGAGAAACAGGGTAAATTACCCCTTCTCCTGTGATATATAGCTTTCCATTTGCATTAAGATAATCGAAAATTAACATGCAGATAAACCGCACGAGGTTCAAATATACACATAATAAAATTGACTTTATTAGCCTGATGAGGCCTGAATGTGTCACAAACTACAGCTAGTGGCGCAAATTTTCAATGTTGGCTCCAGCTCCAGGCTTACACATCTATTCCTTACAGTGAAACATGAGCAGAAATAACAGAAACATTCAGGCATCCATGAACACCAGTTTAACTAGGCTCAATCTGTTCCAGCTGTCAAACCAGATGTACACCAAACAGCATGGACAAAGCAGACATAAAACAGCGGGCCATACATGCTCAAATGGTAAGCAGCCACATGTTTCAAGCACATATATACATGAGAAATCACAAAAATGCCCATCGAAATTGCTCATGCATATCGGATCAATCGTCACATTCAGTATCACATCTCAACTTTTGCCTTATAGCTGACCAGGGACAAAAACAATGCAAAACAAAGTAACAGGAAGCAACCAGACTAAACCAACACCCCATCCAGCCTTCCACATGTTACGAACTCCATGAGAAACAGGATAAACACCGCCCTTCTTCAGTGATATATAGCTTTCTATCTGCAGTAAGACGATTGAAAAACTAACACGCAAATAAACCACACGAGGTTCACAGATACACACAAACAAATCCGCATCATTAACCTGAGAACAGAATGTCTCACAAAAACTACTGCTAGTGTCTCGAATTTTCAATGTTGGATCCAGCTCCAGGCCTACACATCGACTCCTCACTGTGAAGCGTGAGCAGAAATAACAGAAACATTCAGGCACCCACGAGCATCAGTTTAACTAGGATCAAGCTGCCTCAGATAGCCCCGTGATTTTGAACTAGAAACATATGTGAATCAATCAGGAATCTAGCAAATTCCTACCTGCGTCAAGAAATAGGCTGTTCCCAATTCCCATCCCGACCGAGCAAGCAAAGCCCCTCTCCGAACAACTAAACCGCGCCCGGATTCAAGGAGGGCAGCGCCACGAGAAGAGCGGAGCGGCGAGGTTTACCTGAGCTGAGGGAGCGGAGGAAGAAGCCGTGCGCCCTGGCGTGCGGGGGAGGGAGGGGTCTGGCGATCGGCGAGGGGGTGGAGCGGATTTGCGAGCAGTTTTTTTTATCGGGTACAAACACTCCCGTCCATGGCAATTGTGCCTCGTTATTATTACCATCGGAGGACGACTCCTCCGGTCCTCCTCCATTACGACTCGCTTCCATGGGCTGGGCTAAAACTGTACATGGGCCTGGATTTGCTCGCCACGGATGGGCCACGAGTTGCGTTGAGTGGGCCGATTCGACTCGCATTTGTATATATGAAGTAAAGGACTGTGTTGGAAAACTAACGACCGATGAAAATACACATGGCTAAGACCCAACCCAAGTATTCGTATTTGTGTTTGTATAATTTTCATTCAAAAGATGACACGGAAATATCGCTTTTTATAAGAGTAGAGCTTCTCAGTAATACATTATCAAGAACAACGAGTACGTGATCGAGCGGATATGGTTAGTATAATATATAAGCTTCAAAAGGTTGTTCGCTTCGTTGAAAAGCAAGTACTGTTCACTGATTTATCATGAGAGAGAAATACTGTATCATAGCTGATAAGCCATGCTGATAAGTTCAAGCGAATAGGGCAGCCTGCTAGCTAGACACTGGAACGTGAAACATGTAACCGTGCTCCCGTGCATATACGTGTAGCACGTACATGAGAACATGCAACGTGCAGGCACGCACGCACGTAGATGCCATCGTACGTGTCCCGGAGATCCATCGATGCTTGCTCTCGATACTACTAGTAGTTATAATTTAATGACTATATATCTCGTGATATATAGACGACGGTACTCTGTCCTCCCGTAACGACAACAAAAATACATAGGAACAACACACGTCGTACACGTCAAAGTATGCATGTACAGCTCCTCTCTACAATATGTGTATACGTAGGTACAAAATATTCGTGTGTGTGCGTGTCGAAGCAGTACAGCGTGTGCACACACGTATGACGTACCATATATGCATCTGTATATATGTGTGTGTGCGTACATACATACGTGATCGATCTGCTAATTGCGAGTGCTAGGACGACGACAGGGAAATGACAAAAGCGTAAGTAGACTGACGCGCGCCTAGCTTGTAATTGTGTCACTAATTGCTGGGAATATTTGCAGCATGTACGTGATCTTGAGGTCTGATTAGATCGGATGTCGGATCACCAAATTTTGAATCATGCATGCATCACCATTCATCCATCGTACCACGCATGTAAAGTCAAGTCTCCCTGATTTCAAATGTCAAACACAAATTTCAGGGTGATTGGTACCTTACATAGATGGCTATTACATGTATCTATTTGTAAGGTTAAAAGGTAGAATGTGAGCTAGCTAACCTCATATCCTCTTCTCCCGCACACAAGCTCGACCGGCCCAGCACAAACATGAGCAGTGCGGTGCCAACATAGATTTTGCAACTGAAGAAGAAGGATTGAACCGAGAAACGGAGAAAGAGAGGTGAAAATGAGGGAAGGACGCACAGAGAGAAAGCGATGTCAATCACTCTCTCCTCCATCCGTTTGTCCCTCACCCTCTACCTTTCCTTTCTTGGTTTGCCATTCTCTCCCGTTCGTCCCTCTATACGATGGTAACAATTTGGAGCTGTAACTGGCATCAATCATGTTGTTTCTTGGGACTGCCCGACACTACTACAGAAATGGTTTCTAGGGGCGGCTGGTGAGGTTTTGTAGAGGCGGCTCGGCCAGCCGCCCCTATTATACTATCTCTACAAATCATGCATTTATAGGGGCGGTTCCAGACCGTCCTTACAAATCAATTTGTAGAGGCGGCTGATGTTATCAGCCGCCCCTACAAATCGGTTTGTAGGAGCGGCTGTTTGTAAGGGCGGTTCAGTCTAGGACCACCCCTACAGTATATTTTTCGCAAAAAAAAAAAATAAATTTACAATTCAAATTCGACCATATATATATATATATATATATATATATATATATAAATCAGACTAAAACATATATAATTCAAATATGACCACAAGCACAAGAGCGCAAGGTGTTGGTACTGATGATTTCTACCTAAGTGAACGTTACAAGTATGTATACAAACCTATAAGCTAATGAGGATTGTCGATATGTATACGTCTTGAGAATCGATATGAAGTAACTGGGCTCATGCACACTGGACAGTTCATGCACACCTGCAAAAATATAATTAACTGATTAACTTTACTTGTTAGTAAGCACACCTCCAAAGTAACTGAGCTCGTAACTTTTCTCGTTTGCGGGACAGTTATGGCATTGTTGCCGAAAACACAAAATGTCCATGAGCCGTAGAAGCAAAAGGCATCAAAGTCCCTACATCATTTTAACTAATCCATCTTGGCACTTAAGTTTACACTACTCCCTAACCAATATGTAAAACAACAAGAAAGATAATAAACAAAGGATAGAATGGAACAATATGAATCATTGACAAAAAAATATCATTACTTTCCAAGCACTAATTTTATAATATATCACCACAATTTAATTATCAATAGTTGACCTTTGAGGAGTGAGGCCTTCGCATTTCCAAGATACAAAAGGGTATGGTGCTGAGTGCCTTACGAGCTTAGCCAGCAACAGGGAGATGGCATGCACTGGCAGAGCACCAGCGCGGAGGCCTCCAGCTTCTTGAGAACATCCTAAATTGTTGTTCTTATGGCTCCACGTACACTGAGCAAGAACCCACGACCAGAAAGTCTTTAGACAAGAACTACCCAACTCAGCTAGATTATATCTAAAGCTCCTGTAAAATCAGATAGAAAAATGAGGATGCTTTGGAAGCTTACTTATGAATAATGTCGAATACAAAACAAGATGGAATTCGGTCACAAATTAAATAGTACATGAGCAGACTATAGCATGGCTCAAAGAGTGTGGAACCAATGTTAGATGAATAAGGGCAGACCCTGTCATATATATGAACTGCAGTTTGAATTCTTAAAAGTCGTTGCCAAATTGCAAACGTGCCACTAATCCATGAACGATAACATAACTAATATTCATATATAAATACCGCATGTTGAAAGACAAAACTTTAATTATAGGATTATTTTTTAGTTCAAAGGTAAGGTCCCCTAAATACCTCTGAATTTTGACTCAGTATCAGAACTGCATTTTTAGACAGACAACTTTAACATAGCATAACTCTCAACCCAGTGCAGTATACTTTGATGGAAAGCTTGGATAAATTTCTATGACCTTAAACTTATCAAATTTTGCGGGATAACCATTTAATATTCTCTAAACTAATGGTCTAACTGCAGTTTTAGAACATTGACAACACAACAATAATATTCACATAGGTATAACTCCTACATCTTTCATCGAAATACAATTGCCGGCAGTTAGGTCCCAATGATATCCACAGCTTTGTAATTATGAGTTTTTTTGTAGGAAAAAATGTTTCCGTTACCTAATAATCGAGAAACAGAAATATGGTGAAGATCCATCAAAAAATCATTGCCAGCAGTTAGGTCCCAACGATATCCACAACTTTGTAATTATGAGTTTTTTTGCAGGAAAAGTGTTTTCGTCACCTAATGATCGAGAAACAGAAACACAGTGAACATCCAACTCAAAGTTTAACGCCTAAACTTATGCTCTGATCCTTCTCCGCCAGGAATCCAAACAAAAAAATATCTCCAAAATCTAGGTCTTGGTAAGGGGAAGTTCTTACTTAGATTTCTTGAAGACAACCAGATGATGGGCGCTATTCATGGTCTGGGTAGGTCCGCATAGCAGCTGCACCCTGCGCGTGGAAGGAGATGCTCTGCGAGAGAACCTCTGGCTTCTTACCCCTCGCCGCGGTGGCGGCCGCAGTTCCAGCAAGCATCCTGACCTTTTGTGCCCTCCCCATTCTTGGTCCCGCCACCGTCCCTGTATGCACAACGAGCGACAGACAGTGTCGTATCATGACCCTAGCACACGCGCGGGAGAAGGGAGCCAGGAGGCGGAACTCACCTTGGGCGGCACCTTTGCCGGTGTCGTGAGTTGCCCCATCCCACCCGGCGTCCTCCATCGCGTCGCCCAGATCTGGTCCAGGATCACGGCCTGGAGTGTCGGGCTAGCGGCCGGCGCCCTGCCCTGATTCGTAGGGGGAGGAGAGGAGGAGTCGGCGAGTCGCACGTGTAGGGGAGAGGAGGTGTCGGGGGAGTCACCACGAGCACCCCTGCAAGCCCATGTGACCTAAGCAGCCGCCATGCCCTTCACCCAAACCCAAGGCGCGGGCGCTCCTGCGCGTCGAGTGGAGCCGCCGCCGCCATCTACCGACCCCACCTCTCATTTTCGACTTCTAGGCCGCGAGTTCTATTTTCTTTTTTTTAGAGAAATCGAGACAGAGAAGGTGGGGATTCGATCCGTGGCCGCGGAGGGCGTATTGGGGGCATATTAGTGGAGCCACCTCTACATACCAGCCGCCCCTACAAATCGACGCATTTGTAGGGGCGCCTCGTATTACCAGCCGCCCCTACTATGCCATTTGTAGGGGCGGCTACTGTGCTAGAGCCCGAGCACGCCACTGTAGGGGCTGCTCCAATGCCAGCCGCCCCTAAAAAAAGCCTCGTTGCTACAAACTATTTTTCACGTAGTGCGAGTCCATGGGCATCATGACTCTATGTGCTCGGGCATGTGGCTCGCTTTTCAACTTCTTAACCTCACAACATATGCAAACAATAGCCATCTATTTAAGGTGAGTTAATCTCCAGTAAATTTTTCATAGGCGGATATCCTCTAATGCTCATAGCATTTTCTATGGGTCTTGGAATTTATTTGATTTAGTTAAAAATAAGGTTGGACCAAGTCCAATTAATAAATTCAATACAGATATAGCACTACTACAAATACACATTTCTAAAGACGGACACATTGGATCTCCTTCCCACCTCAACCATAACGTAACTGTTAATGAAAAGCTACAGAGGCGAGCACAATCCCCATCTCTAGAAATCAGGAAAATATATCAACTCCATCTTGGCAGCCGCCACTGTGTTGTATCCACAGGGGTCACCGTTGTCGTGCCATATCCGTAGGGGCCGCCGCTGGTGAGGATGATGTCACCACCACTGGGGTGAACTTGAGAATGTTGGCCCCATTGACCGGCCATGGCGCATCCCCTTCCTCACGACCCCGCGTCTTCCTTCGAAAAGGCCACCATTGCATCTCGCACCGAATACCATCACATCTCACACTAGACCCTTACCGCACCCTTGACCTGGCACCGGACCTTCACATGACAAATAGTGGAGGACGATTAGGAGAGAAGAGATCAAGAGGAGTGGAGAGAGGGGTTGAGGGAGCACACCTATTGTCATGGGGAGAAAAGAGGTGGGCGGTTGGCGGCCATTGACGTGACCACGAGCATAGGCTCCACCAGATCCGCGAGGAGGAGGCGCCTGGCTGGTTCCACTTGCCGTGGAGAGAGGAGAGGTGGGCGGTGTCTATGGGGAGATTGAAGAGAGATGGGCGACGATGGCGGGATGACGACTGCGGGAAGAATGAAGAATGAAGAACAGGGAAGTGGCAACTTGGAGATGGGTTAGGGTTTGTTATATGGACCATGCTTTGGTTGGGCTTTTTTCAGAGGCCGGCCTCTTAAGAGGCCAGCCTCTGAAAATAGGTTCGATTTTCAGAGGCGGGTCTCTTAAAAGGCCTATCTCTATTAATATGATTTTCAGAGACAGATGTCTCTGAAATTCACTCGTTATTTTAGGAGACCATCTTAACTTTTGCCAGCCTCTGTTAATCAAAATGCATGTCTCCTAAAATCTTTTTTGTGCTAGTGTAGTTAGCTCATTATAGTTGGCATAAGTAGGTCGAGATGACCGTGCAACAAGTTATACATCTCATTGCAATGCACGAACATATTTGCTAGTAGATATTTGTCGGGTACCTTAGAATGGGGTACCCCAAGCAAAACACCAAATGGGTCGGCGCCAGCTAGAAGGTAAGTCGTGGGCTCCTCACCCACCACAACTGAGCCCACTGGGTCCTCCCCCTCCTCGCCTCGAGCCTCAAGCAGGAGGTCTTGGCATCCTGACGCAAACTCCGCTTCGTGCGAGGCTCCCCAGGGAAGGCCTCGGCAGGGAACGCCGTCTTCGCCTCGCCCGAGGCTCTCCACGGAAGGCCTCGGCAGGAGGCGCGTTCTCCGTATTGCGTGAGGCCTCTCGCCCGAGGCCTTGGCAAGGAGCCTAATCTCCGTCTCGTGCGAGGCCTCATTCTCCGTGTCGCTCGAGGCCGGCTCGTCCGCGGTCCGTCGCCCCCGCCTCGGCCGACCCTCCCGACAGCGTGTCATGTCTCATTAATGCTTCAACCACTCCCGCAATCTCAGCCGGACGGTGGCTCAACGCCACAGGACGGCCGACGTGACCCGAGGTCGCATCAGCGCCATACCAGCCAGGACAGGGCACGGCAGGGATTACCGGCCACTGTGTCCTACCGCTGTGTCCACGATCAGCGCCATACTGGCTGGGACAGGGTACGACGGGGATTACCGGCCACTGTGTCTAAACGTTGTACCCATGATCAGCCGCCCGCTCAAGGCCTTGGCACTGTACACCAGGGCCTCGGCGATCTTGGGGTTCAAGCCTGCCGAGACCCCCCCACCATAGTACAAGCCTCGGCACCGACCAAGTCTCGGCCTCGCGCATAGTCCATCCACAGTGGCTTGCACGTTTGCCACCGCGTCCACTCTGAGGCATTCCCGGGGCTCCCACAACGCACAGGATCTGATGGGACGACCACGTCGCCCCGGTACTCCAAGGACGGACCACTCCGATGACCACGCCGCCACAGGAACAGGCCACAGGGTTCGGACATACCGTCACGCCGCCATAGGAATAGGCCATAGGGTTCGGACATACCGTCACGCCGCCACAGGAATAGGCCACAGGGTTCGGACATGCCACCCCTGTTGGCATGACGCCGCATAGTAATACATGTACTGTCCCTGTCCTCCCTTCAACTATAAAAGGAGAGGACTTGGGCCACTTAGAAGGGGGGAGGACACCGGGGGGAACACATACACACGCACACATTCCAGCCGCTTGAGAGCAACGTCTTAGACGGCCCACACGACACCTTGCCGAGACCTGGGACTAGTTCCCTCTCTCCCTTAGCTTGTAACCCCCTACTATGAGCACTTGGGTGCAAGGAATACAAGTTCGATCTCTCAGACTGGACGTAGGGCACCGATTGCCCAAACCAGTATAAATCTTATGTCTCTTTGCATCACCATCCGGTTCGGGAGCACGCAGAACAAATTCACTAATCGGTTGAGGACCCCCCCGGTCCGAAACACCGACAGTTGGCGTGCCAGGTAGGGGCCTCTGCGTGCCAGTTTCGTCATCCCAGCAGGTTCTGGATGGCAGACCCCGTACGACCATTGCGTCTCGGCACCGTGGTTTGGTTCGGGAGCCTAGAGTTCATGTCTCTAGGGCATGAGTACGACATGGTACTCCTCACTCCTCGAGCCCCACCGTCCAACGATGAAGTTACGCACCAGCAGCCCAGGCGTAGGCAGCGCCCGAGCGGCCGCTCTCGCCGCGCTCGCCAGGCACGACGCGAGCAAGGCCACCCCGACGCTACGTGAACCCGGGGCGGCACGCCGCTCCCTGCCGATATCCTATGACCAGCTGTTGGTGCGGGGTCCCTGGCTGGGGACCTGTCTGGCCTGAGCTTGGACAAAGGAAAATCGCCGGTGGCTCGCGGCGATGCCCATTCGTCGAGCTCCGCTCCACCACTCCCTGAAGAACCGACCTCGGCGGAGCAGAATCTGGCGACGGCGCCATCCCCATACCCCTTTGGGTTGAGAAATGCCGCCGCTTCTTACGCCTACGCATACGCTGCCGCTCACGAGGATCCCTCGGAACGCCGCCAGCGTTTCGCTCTCGACCTGAGCACCCACGCTGACCCCTCGGGTGAGGACGAGGCATGGCTCGGAGTGGATTTCTCCGGACTCCAAGACCCTAGGGCTTTGCGCCAGTTCTTGGCCGCAAGCGACTACTGCCTCGGCTACTCCGACTCCGACGATGAAGGCACTTACGACCCCACTCGCGAGTGTTTCCACGTCGGGCTCGGAATGCCGAGGGCAGGCAAAGAGGACAGGGCGGCAGGTAGCCGCTCCCCGCTTCGCCCAGGGGCGGGCACCGCCACACCCCCACTCAATGTCCTGCCGGCCGCACGAAACGAGAACATCGCTCTTGCACGACCTCAGCGCCCAGACCTAGAGCAGCTCTGTGAGCTCCAGGCCAAGGTCGAACAAGACCAACTCCTTCTGCAGCAGCTTCGAGACTCTCTCGAACAAGAGCAGCGAGGTCGCGGCGAAGGCGGAGGAGCCCAACGGAGGGCCCGCGATATGCATCACCGCATCCATGACGATGAAGGGAGCGAGCAACCCCTAGTCTTCAATCGCGCTAGCCAGAACATCGCGGCTGCGGCGATGCTGGTCTACGCAATGCCCGAGCCTTCTACCACGAAGGGGCGGCGGGTCCGCGGCGAGCTCCGGGATCTCCTAGAGACCGCCGCGGTTCAGCAGGCCGAGAGTTCTGCCTCCCGACGGCATGGGGGCGCCACGAGCCTGCCCACGGCGCTGCCTTGACAGGAGAGGGAAGCCCCGGCTCGTCCCGAGCCCGACCGAGCGCCAATAGCCCATAGGGTCCCCATGCTTCTGGACCACCTCGGCAATCGACGCGAGGTGCAGGGAGACCATGAGGTGATCAGCAGGCGACGACGCCACGACAACGAGGGGCCCGCTCGAGGCTACCACCCACACCGAGGCGGTTGCTACGACAGCGGGGAGGACCGCAGTCCTTCCCCTGAACCGCCAGGCCCTCGGGTCTTCAGCAGGGCCATCCGCGCTGCTCTTTTTCCCACCCGGTTCCGGCAGCCGGCCAATCTCGCAAGGTACAGCGGCGAGACCAACCCGGAGCTCTGGCTTGCCGATTACCGCCTAGCCTGCCAGCTGGGTGGCGCGGACGATGACCTGCTCATCATCCGCAATCTCCCCTTGCTCCTGTCGGACTCGGCGTGAGCCTGGCTCGAGCACCTTCCTCCCTCGCAAATCCATGACTGGCGCGACTTGGTTAGGATCTTCGTCGGGAACTTCCAGGGCACATACGTGCGCCCTAGGAACTCCTGGGACCTTAAGAACTATCGCCAGAAGCCGAACGAGTCTCTCCGAGACTTCATCCGGTGCTTCTCCAAACAGTGCACCGAGTTGCCCAGTGTCGGCGATTCGGAGATCGTCCAAGCTTTCCTCTCCGACACCACTTGTCGGGACCTGGTCCGAGAGTTAGGTCAGAATGTGCCGCGCTCTGCTGCCGCGCTTCTCGACATCGCCACCAGCTTCGCCTTGGGTGAAGAGGCTGTCGGAGCCATCTTCCCCAACACCGACACCAAGGGTAAGCGGAGAGACGAGGCCCCCGAGGCCTCAGCCTCCCACCTCCCTAAGAGAAAGAAAAAGGGGCGCCTGGGGAAGCAGGAGGTCCTGGAGGCTGATCTGGTCGTAGCCGCGGAACGCAAGAACCCCCGAGGCTTCAAAGGCCCCAGGCCCTTCGACGACATGCTCAAGAAACCCTGCCCTTACCACCAGGGCCCGGTCAAGCACGCTCTCGAGGATTGCACCATGCTGCGGTGTTACTACACCAAGCTCAGGTTCCCCGACGACGACGCCAAGCAGAAGGGCGCCGGCGGCCGGGACGAAGACAAGGACGATGGGTTCCCCGAGGTATGCAATGCCTTCATGATCTTTGGTGGGCCCTCGGCCTGCCTTACGGCGTGGCAGCGCAAGAGGGAACGCCGAGAAGTCTTCTCGGTCAAGGTGGCCATCCCCCAGTACCTCAACTGGTCCCGAGAGGCGATCACCTTTGATCGAGATGACCACCCTGACCATATTCCGAATCTCGGGCAGTACCCACTGGTCGTCGACCCGATCGTTGGCAACACCCGACTCTCCAAAGTGTTGATGGACGGAGGCAGCGGCCTCAACATCCTCTACGCCAACACCCTGGAGCTCTTGGAGATCGACCGGTCGAGGCTCCGAGGCGATGTCGCACCCTTCCATGGCATCGTGCCAGGGAAGCGTATGCGACCCCTCGGGCGCATCGACCTTCCTGTCTGCTTCGGCACCCCCTCCAACTACCGCAAGGAAGTCCTCACCTTCGAGGTAGTCGGGTTCGGGGGAGCCTACCACGCCATCCTGGGGCGGCCGTGCTACGCCAAGTTCATGGCAGTGCCCAACTACACCTACCTCAAGCTCAAAATGCCAGGCCCTAGCGTTGTCATCACAGTCGAGTCCACGTACGAACATGCGTACGACTGCGACGTCGAATGCATCGAGTACGCCGAGGCTCTTGCAGAGGCCAAGACCCTCATCACCCACCTCGACCAACTCAGTGGCGAGGTACCTGACTCCAAGCGTTGCACGGGGGCGTTCGAGCCCGCGAAAACCATCAAACTCATCCCGGTCGACCCCGCCTGCCCCGATGACCGAGCGCTAAGGATCAGCGCCTCCCTCGACATCAAATAGGAAGCCGTGCTCGTCGACTTTCTCCGCGCGAACGCCGACATATTCGCATGGAGTCCCTCGGACATGCTGGGCATACCAAGGGAGGTCGCTGAGCACGCCCTGGACATCCGGGCCAGATCTAGACCCGCGAGACAACGCCTGCGCCGCTTCGACGAGGAAAAGCGTAGGGCCATCGGTGAGGAGATACAGAAACTCTTGGCGGCCGAGTTTATCAAGGAAGTGTCCCACCCAGAGTGGTTGGCTAACCCCGTGTTGGTCAAGAAGAAAAATGGGAAATGGAGAATGTGTGTAGACTACACCGGTTTGAACAAAGCCTGTCTAAAGGTCCCCCTCCCATTACCTCGAATCGATCAAATCATTGACTCCACCGCAGGGTGCGAGACCCTGTCTTTCCTCGATGCGTATTCTGGTTACCATCAGATCAAGATGAAAGAATCTGACCAGCTCACGACTTCTTTCATCACACCATTCGGCATGTACTGCTACGTCACGATGCCCTTCGGCCTCAAAAACGTAGGTGCCACGTACCAACGATGCATGACACAGGTCTTTGGCGACAACATTGGGCGGACCGTCGAGGCCTACGTAGACGACATCGTGGTCAAGACCAGGAAGGCCGAGGGTCTCATCGACGACTTAAGGATAACCTTCAAATGCCTTAGGGAGAAGGGCATCAAGCTCAATCCCGAGAAGTGTGTGTTCGGGGTCCCCCGAGGCATGCTCTTAGGATTCATAGTCTCGGAACACGGCATTGAAGCCAACCCAGAGAAGGTCTCGGCCATAACCAGCATGGGACCAATCAGAGACCTCAAGGGAGTGCAAAGGGTCATGGGATGCCTTGCGGCCCTGAGCCGCTTCATCTCACGCCTCGGCGAAAAAGGCTTGCCTCTGTACCGACTCTTGAGAAAGTCTGAGCGTTTTTCTTGGACCCCCGAGGCCGAGGAAGCCCTCGATAGACTCAAGAGGCTGCTCACCAATCCTCCCGTCCTGATACCCCTGGCCATGGACGAGGCCCTCTTACTCTACGTCGCCGAAACGACCCAAGTGGTCAGCGCCGCCGTAGTGGTAGAGAGGCAGGAAGAAGGGCATACTCTGCCCACCCAACGACCTATTTATTTCATCAGCGAGGTGCTCTCCGAGACCAAAGCACGCTACCCCCACATCCAGAAGCTGGTCTACGCCATGGTCCTGGCCCGGCGCAAACTGCGCCACTACTTCGAGTCGCACCCGGTGACTGTGGTATCATCCTTCCCCCTGGGCGAGATAGTCCATAACTGGGAGGCCTCGGGCAGGATAGCCAAGTGGGCTATCGAGCTTATGGGGGAAACCTTGACCTTCGCGCCTCGAAAAGCGATCAAGTCTCAGGTCTTGGCCGATTTCGTGGCTGAATGGACAGATACCCAACTGCCACCTGCTCAAATTCAGACGGAATGCTGGACCCTGTACTTCGACGGATCCCTGATGAAGATCGGGGCAGGCGCGGGCCTGCTCTTCATTTCACCCCTTGGAGTACACATGCGCTACATGGTGCGGCTCCACTTCACCGCCTCCAACAACGTGGCCGAATACGAGGCCCTCATCAATGGCTTGCAAGTCGCCATCGAGCTTGGGGCATGGTGCCTTGACGTCCGAGGCGACTCGCGGCTCGTTATAGATCAAGTGATGAAGGAGTCAAACTGCCTCGACCCCAAAATGGAGGCTTACTGCAAGATGGTACGACGCCTAGAAGACAAGTTCGACGGTCTCGAACTAAATCACGTCACGCGGAAATATAACGAGGCCGCCGACGAGCTGGCAAAGATGGCCTCAGCGCGAGCCCCGGTCCCCCCGAACGTCTTCGCCAAAGACCTCCACAAACCTTCCATCGGCTGCACCTCGACAATAGAGGAGGGCCCACCTGTGGAGCCCATGGCAAAGCCCAACGCCCCCTCTGCTGCCGAGACCCCCTCGACCGAGCCTGAGGTCATGGAGGTCAACGCCGAGCCTCTGTAGACTGATCAGGACGCAGATTGGCGGGTCCCGTTCCTCGGTTGGCTTGATCAGGGGGAGCTTCCTGACGACAGGACCGAAGCGCGACGGCTCGCGTGCCGAGCCAAGACCTACGCCCTCTACAACGGCGAATTGTACAGGCGAAGTCCCTCAGGTGTCCTCCAACGATGTATTAGTGCCAAGGCGGGCCAAGCCCTGCTTTGGGACTTACACGCAGGCGCCTGCGGGCACCATGCGGTGCCTCGGACGCTCGTAGGGAACGCTTTCCGCCAAGGGTTCTACTGGCCGATGGCGGTCGCCGACGCTACCAAGCTAGTACGCTCCTGCGAAGGATGCCAGTACTACGCTCGGTAGACACATCTCCCGGCCCTGGCCCTGCAAACCATCCCCATCACATGGCCGTTCGCCGTGTGGGGGCTCAACATGGTCGGGCCTCTGCAAAAGGCCCCTGGGGGCTACACCCATCTACTGGTATCAATCGACAAGTTCTCCAAATGGATCGAGGCTCGTCCGATCATTCGAATCAAATCCGAGCAGGTGGTGCTGTTCTTCACCGACATTATCCATAGGTTTGGGGTCCCCAACACCATCATCACCGACAACGGGACGCAGTTCACCGATGAAAAGTTCCTAATGTTTTGCGACGACCACCACATCCGTGTGGCCTAGTCGGCCATAGGACACCCAAGGACCAACGGCCAAGTAGAGCGTGCCAACGGCATGATCCTACAAGGCCTCAAGCCAAGGATTCACAACCGGTTGAAAAAGTTTGGCAAGAAATGGCTTGTCGAACTCCCGTTGGTCATCTGGAGCCTGAGGAATACTCCAAGCCGAGCCACGGGATTCACGCCTTTCTTCCTAGTCTATGGGGCCGAGGCCATCCTCCCCACCGACCTGGAATATGGTTCCCCGAGGCTACAAGCCTATAACGAACAAAGTAACTGCACCACCCGAGAGGACGCCCTTGATCAGCTGGAGGAAGCCCGAGACGCCGTGCTACTACACTCGGCCAAGTACCAGCAGAGCCTGCGGCGCTATCAGGCCCGACGCGTCCGACGCCGAGACTTGAAGGTAGGCGACCTAGTGTTGAGGCTAGCACATAGCAACAAGGGTTGCCACAAGCTGACCCCACCATGGGAAGGACCATACATCGTCGCCCAAGTACTGAAGCCCGGGACCTATAAGCTGGCCAACGAGAAGGGTGAAATCTTCACCAACGCTTGGAACATAGAACATCTACGTCGCTTTTATCCCTAAATTTCCAAGCATTGTATATGTCGTTTCCCGAAATACAATTAAAAAGCATTCTTTAGTTGGTCTTATTTTTCGAGAAACCCCCCGAGCCCATCGTAGGTCTCGGCAATATAATCAACATGACAAGGGAGACTCGGCTCTGCCTTAGCAGAACTAAGCCTCCCTCAGGGGCTAGATGGGGGACTCCCCCTAGGTCCCACGCACCATTCTTTAGTTGTTTTTCGCAAAAATTCCTACGCCGAGACTCTAGCAGGCTCTGACGAATCATTCGTAAAGACTCCTCGAACCAAGGTCTGTTTCCTAAGCAAGAGGCCAGTAGAGTCATGAGACGGCCTATGCCCCCGGGCTACGGCACTCCCTCACTACCTCTCGCTCAAGGGACGGCTTAGGCCCCAAAGGGGTATTTTGCAAACGAAATCTGATCAGAAACAACAGAGGACAAAGGCTCGGAAGCATGAGAAAAACAACTAAGAAACACAAATACTTTAGAAACAAGGGCCTCGATGGCCACAAACGTTATGATACAAAAATAACCCCTGTTCTATCTTTACATAGCCCCCGGGGCCCAGATTAAGGCTCGGGGCCTTCAGCACCGGCAGATGGTAGGGGAGGAACCACCTCCTCTTCGAAGAGCGTCGCCAGCGCCGCGCCAGGGCCCTCTGCCGCCTCCATCAGCTTCGCGACCGCCGCGTTGGCCTCCTCCTCATCATCAGGCAGAACATAGCCATCACTGATGGCCGGGAGGTCGACGCCAAGGTAGTGAGAGGAGATGACGGCCATCGCCCGCTTGACACCCGTGTGCAGCGCCCCTCGGAGCCGTTCGCGCATCTGGCTGCTCAGCGCAATCAAGCGGCTCCCAAGGGAGCTGCCTGACTGAACCCCCTCGACCTCCAAGGCCTCGCAGGCGAAAAGGGCGGCACGTTTCAGCGCCTCATGCTCCTTGATCTCGGTATCGAGCACTGTCTGCACCGCGCTGGAAGCCTCGGTGGCCCAAGAGAACTCCGCCTCTGACTCTGCACCGCGGAAAATGCAATGAGGTCGAGCCAGAGAAAAGACAACCTAAGTTAGGGACGGAAGCCCACGGAACTCACCCTTGGCCTTCTGCTCCCAGCGTCGGGTCTCGGCCTGACAGGCCTCGGCTTTCTCCTTCAACCGCTGGGCCTCGACCCGAGAGGCCTCGGCCGCCCTGGAAGCTTCACTCCTTGGGTGGCCAGTTCCTCGGCAACAAAGGGCACGACGGCCCCATCCGACCGTGTAGGGGCCGCCTCATCAACCCCTCCTTGGGCGGCCGGTTCCTTTGGGTCGACCCTCGCCGACACCGCGCCGCGTTGGATGGCGGCTTGTGCCTCCGCCACCCAGTGGGCAAAGGAGCCGGGGCTCGCCTTAAGCGCCTTAAGGGGCGCCAAGGGGAGGTCATCCGCAGGCCGCTTCCGACTAAAGAAAATTAACCTACAGGGTCAACGCGAGACCAAAAAAGCGAACGGAAGACACTACGACCCTGCCAAAAATACACTTACTTAGAACGGGGCGGCCCCCGCTTCGCCATGGCAAACCGCATCCGCAACGGCGGAGGCGGCGGCAGTGGCATCGCATCCGTGTCCATCGGCGCCGGTCGGTCCTCAGTGGACCCCGGTGCCCCTTCGGTCCTCTGCGGGGGCGGTGGCGTCGCCTCCACCGCCACCTGCTCTGCCGCGGCCGCCGAGCTTACCGGGCTGACGGCGCGTTTGCCTAACGCCCGCGCCTCGGGCGTGTCGGCCTCGGCCCCGGAGCGGGCAACCGCCGGCCCCGGGTCCGCTTCTCCTCCTCTTCCCGGGGGTGCTGGGCTACTTGCCGACGCCCCGGGCGCCACCTCCACGACGTTAGGAAGGTGGTCTAGGGGACCTCGCCCTCCCTCGCCCTTGTCGTTCCCGTCCGAGGCCTCCGTCGACAACGACGTCGATGGGGATTCCTCCAACGGGAGACCATCCTTCCGTTGCTGACGGCGGCGCTTATCCAATGCCTCATGCGCAAGGATGTGCTTCATGCGCTTCGCCGCCTTAGCGTCCTTTCGCTTCTTCTGCGCGTCGGCGTGAGCGTGGTTGATCGCCCGCTGCCCCGCGTCCTTGGGAACGGGCGGCGGGGAGGAGCGTACGTCTCTCATCCCCTGAAGGAACGACAAATGCGCATAAGGAAACAAGGGATAAAGGGAGATTGAGGAGGCTCAGAGGCTACAGCGGCACTCGACTTACCAGTGAAAGGAACCCCCGCGACGGTCGCATCGCGAAGGGGGTCAGGTTGTCGCCCCTCAACTTCGCATCCACCGTCTCCCCCAGCCGACGGAGAATTTCCTCGTCGGAGAGGGCGGAGGAAGACATCTGGGTGCCTTCAACGGGCTCACCCGGCCTCATCTCGAACAGCCGCCGCCGCCGAGCCATCAGCGGCAGCACCCTCTGGCGGTGGAAGGCGGCCACGACCACAGCGACCGTGAGGCCATGGCTCCGCAGCCTCGCCAGCCCCTCTAGGAGCGGCTCCAGCTTGGGCTGGTCGACCTTCGGGATACCCCACTTCCATTTCTCCGGGCAACTCCCCATAATCCGCCCGGTGTAGGGGGGAAGTCCTCCGCCGTCGTTGCGGAGGTAAAACCAACTCGTGTACCACCGGCGGTTGGAGGACGTGAGTTGGGCCGGGATGTAGAGGTGCAGGCGGTCCTGACGCACTTGGAGAGTGCAGCCTTCGGCCCTCAATGCCTTCCTCTTACCCGACGTGCCCGTTGGCTTGGTAGTATGCCCCGCCTGGAACAGGTGGAGCCACAACTCCCAATGGGGAGCGATCCCCAAATACCCCTCGCAGACGGCAACGAAGATAGCCACCTGAGCGATGGAGTTGGGATTAAAGTTGTGGAGCTCCACGCCGTAGTAGTGCGGGAGCGCCCTCATGAACCGGTCCGCCGGGACGCCGAGGCCGCGCTCGTGGAAGGAGACAAAGCTCACGACATAGCCGTCGCGGGGCCTCGGCTCCGGCTCGCCGTACGGAGCAATCCACTCCGGCCTACTAGGGTCTATCACCGGGCGGAGGAGTCCACCGTCGACAAGCGATTGGAGCATCTCCTCAGTGACGTCCGACGGATCCCAGGGTCCGCCTCGACAACGACGACGTTGCCGGCCATGGGTGCGATGGAGGAATCAGGCGCGGCAGTGAGTTTTTTCTCTCTCCCTCCCACGCTCTCGCTTTTTTCCTCGCTTTCTCCCTAGGCTCGCTCTTCTCTCCTCTTCTTCCCAGCACCCGCTGCTCTGGCCACCCTAGGGCAACAGAGTCAGGGACGACATCGGGGCGAGCCTACGAATGGCCCAGGCCCGAGCGAACGGTCGCTCGGGGCGTCCTAAGTCGTGTCCGAGACCGACGGGGAAGTATCCGAATGGGATCCCACCGTAGGGAGGCATCGAGCCACCGAGGCCCGCGAACGGCCTCAGCACCCACTAGAGAAACCCCCTGGTACTCTTGGAGTGCGTCTCTGGACCACTAGCCGTCCCCCAGCGAACGGGGCTCGGGCCTCCACTTGGACTACCCGCTAACAGCTCACCGGAAGTGTCCACGCTCGTGCCCATCGAGGGTAGCCTAGCACATTCCACCCCTCCTTCCGAGCGAAAGGAAGCGTGAGGATCATACCCAAAGTCAGGGGACCCCTGACGAACCTCTCGCTCTGTGCGGAGGCTAGAGGGCTTCTTCCTGCAGCCTCGTCGAGACCCCCGCAACCCGAACTTGCGCTTGGGGGCTCGGCAAATGCAATAAGAACTACTCGTTTAGACGCGAAAATGAAGAAAGCCCCTGGAGGAATAACTCCACTCCTCCGGGGGCTCGGGGGCTACACCCGGCGGGTGCGCTCGCGCGCACCCACCGGAACCTCAAAAAACAAACCCCAATTCCTACGGGGCAGGTATCAACCAAGCCTCAGCAAACCCTCAGGGGGAGTGCACGCACTCCCCCTGAGGCTCGGGGGCTACTGTCGGGTACCTTAGAATGGGGTACCCCAAGCAAAACACCAAATGGGTCGGCGCCAGCTAGAAGGTAAGTCGTGGGCCCCTCACCCACCATGACCGAGCCCACTAGGTCCTCCCCCTCCTCGTCTCGAGCCTCGAGCAGGAGGTCTCAGCACCCTAACGCAAACTCCGCTTCATGCGAGGCTCCCCAGGGAAGGCCTCGGCAGGGAACGCCATCTCCGCCTCACCCGAGGCTCTCCACGGAAGGCCTCGGCAGGAGGCGCGTTCTCCGTATCGCGCGAGGCCTCTCGCCCGAGGCCTCGACAAGGAGCCTGATCTCCGTCTCGCGCGAGGCCTCATTCTCCGTGTCGCTCGAGGCCGGCTCGTCCGCGGTCCGTCGCCCCCCGCCTCGGCCGACCCTCCCGACAGCGTGTCATGTCTCATTAATGCTTCAACCACTCTCGCAATCTCAGCCGGACGGTGGCTCAACGCCACAGGACGGCCGACGTGACCCGAGGTCGCATCAGCGCCATACCGGCCAGGACAGGGCACGGCGGGGATTACCAGCCACTGTGTCCTACCGCTGTGTCCACGATCAGCGCCATACCGGCTGGGACAGGGTACGACGGGGATTACCGGGCACTGTGTCCAAACGCTGTACCCATGATCGGCCGCCCGCTCAAGGCCTCGGCACTGTACACCAGGGCCTCGGCGATCTTGGGGTTCGAGCCTGCCGAGACCCCCCCACCGCAGTACAAGCCTCGGCACCGACCAAGTCTCGCCCTCGTGCACAGTCCGTCCACAGTGGCTTACACGTTCGCCGCCGTGTCCACTCCGAGGCATTCCCGGGGCTCCCACGACGCACAGGATCTGATGGGACGACCACGCCGCCCCGGTACTCCAAGGACGGACCACTCCGACGACCACGCCACCACAGGAACAGGCCACAGGGTTCGGACATACCGTCACGCCGCCACAGGAACAGGCCACAGGGTTCGGACATACCGTCACGCCGCCACAGGAACAGACCACAGGGTTCGGACATGCCGCCCTTGTTGGCATGACGCCGCATAGTAATACATGTACTGTCCCTGTCCTCCCTTCAACTATAAAAGGAGAGGACTTGGGCCACTTAGAAGGGGGGAGGACACCGGGGGGGAACACATACACACGCACACATTCCAGCTGCTTGAGAGCAACGTCTCAGACGGCCCACACGACACCTTGCCGAGACCTGGGACTAGTTCCCTCTCTCCCTTAGCTTGTAACCCCCTACTACGAGCACTTGGGTGCAAGGAATACAAGTTCGATCTCTCAGACTGGACGTAGGGCACCGATTGCCCGAACCAGTATAAATCTTATGTCTCTTTGCAGGGGCCGCCGCTGGTGAGGATGATGTCACCACCACTGGGGTGAACTTGAGAATGTTGGCCCCATTGACCGGCCATGGCGCATCCCCTTCCTCACGACCCCGCGTCTTCCTTCGAAAAGGCCACCATTGCATCTCGCACCGAATACCATCACATCTCACACTAGACCCTTACCGCACCCTTGACCTGGCACCGGACCTTCACATGACAAATAGTGGAGGACGATTAGGAGAGAAGAGATCAAGAGGAGTGGAGAGAGGGGTCGAGGGAGCACACCTATTGTCATGGGGAGAAAAGAGGTGGGCGGTTGGCGGCCATTGACGCGACCACGAGCATAGGCTCCACCAGATCCGCGAGGAGGAGGCGCCTGGCTGGTTCCACTTGCTGTGGAGAGAGGAGAGGTGGGCGGTGTCTATGGGGAGATTGAAGAGAGATGGGCGACGATGGCGGGATGACGACTGCGGGAAGAATGAAGAATGAAGAACAGGGAAGTGGCAACTTGGAGATGGGTTAGGGTTTGTTATATGGACCATGCTTTGGTTGGGCTTTTTTCAGAGGCCGGCCTCTTAAGAGGCCAGCCTCTGAAAATAGGTTCGATTTTCAGAGGCGGGTCTCTTAAAAGGCCTATCTCTATTAATATGATTTTTAGAGACAGATGTCTCTGAAATTCACTCGTTATTTTAGGAGACCATCTTAACTTTTGCCTGCCTCTGTTAATCAAAATGCATGTCTCCTAAAATCTTTTTTGTGCTAGTGTAGTTAGCTCATTATAGTTGGCATAAGTAGGTCGAGATGACCGTGCAACAAGTTATACATCTCATTGCAATGCACGAACATATTTGCTAGTAGATATTGAAAGGAGAAAAAATTCTTCCCCGGTTTCTTGGTTCATCACTCTCTCCTCGAGTCATCTGTCCCCACTCCCTTGAGTATAAGAATTCTAGCCGGTTTTGTTAAGAGAAGTAATACATGATAAACTGGAGATAATATTCATGCTTAGTTTTCTGCCATGTCCATGACCTGAATCATAATCGTGCTCATATGAGTTAGAATAGCGCGCGTCCTGCCACGACACAGAATCCGATTCCAAGAAGTATTCAAAATAAATGACGCAAGTCAGTACGTTCCATTGCAACGTACCAACGTGTTCATATGTTTTTCCCCTAAAAAGGAGAAAGACCACCGTGAAGTACAGTTTATTAGTTTGAGGCTGATTCTTTGGTGGGAAAACGAAACAGAAGGCAGGCAAAAAAAAAAAAAAAGTCCACACACACAGGGTGTGCACCGGGGATCTAGATGCTAGAGATGAGACACTATGAGAGAGGGAGAGATCTAGAGAGAGACTTAGGGAGGAGGGAGTTGGTGGACGTTGGGAGTTGGGGGACCAGCATGCAATGTAAGGAACATTCCATTTCATCATATTCATATGAACTTTAGTTTGATCTCCTCTCCCACCAGTTAAATGTGCCCGTGCGTACAGGACCAAGCTACTCAAGAGCTTGCTCCTGGTGCTCAGTGCTCACTCCCTCTAGCTAGTGTAGACGTACAGTACGTGCACTAATCTGTAATCTCTATAAACTAAGTACACCCTCTAATCAAACACGTACATGCACCGGAAAGAACAAGAAGACAGATGACGACGACGACGACGACGACATAGCTCGTAGCCATGGAGACTGGAGAGAGGGAGAGAAGCTAGCTAGCTCTAGCTCTAGCTGTAGCTAAATTGATTGGGAGGGACGAGATCGATCATGTCAGTGTGTGCACTACTGCATGACATGCATCAAATTAAACAACTGATGACGACGACTAGCTAAGTGATTAATAATGGCCATTCATAGGTCGATCAGGCCACGTCGTGCTGCTCTTTCTTGAGCCCGCCGGGGAAGAGGTCCAGCGTCTTGAGCGGCCGGCAGAAGGCAGCCGGCGGCGGCGCCACCTCGAACCCCGGAGTCGTCGTCATGTCGACGGCGGTGGAGGCGGAGCTCACGACGACGTCGTCAAGCGCCACGCCGAAGTTGTCCAGCTTCCCCAGCGACGAGTACTCCGGCCGGCCGAGCGCCTCCGCCGCCGGCACAAGCCCTCCTCCTCCGCCACCCTGTGCGTCGTTGCATGGACGGATTAGTATATTATATTATATATATAGCGAGATAACTCTGGCGATGTGACGTGTAGATAGACGATAGTACGTACGTACTACTCGGTTCCTACCTGATGCTGATAGTGGAACTGCTGGGTCGTCGGCGACGGGGGAGTGGCGTTGCCGGCGCACCTGCTCGCCGGTGCAGCGGCAGCGAAGGGGTAGTAGTAGCCGTACGCCGCAGCGGCCGCTGCCACGGCAGCAGCCGGGGTGGGCGACGTCGACGGGGAGAGCAACTGATGATGCCCGTACGGCGCGACCGGCGGCGGCGCGGCGGCCAGGAAGCCGCCGTGGTGCGCCGCGGCGGTGTAGTACTGGGCGCAGGAGAGGAGGTGGTGGCTCATGCAGAGCCTGCGGCGCAGCTTCTGGCGGTCCCGGGCCTTGTGGTTCTGGAACCAGTAGAAGACGTTCTTGCCCTCGATGCGGCCGTAGCAGGCGAGGTGCGCCGTGATGTGCTGGATCTGCGACGCGTTGGGCGTGCGCAGGCCGCCCCGGTACATCGCCTCCAGGATCATCAGCTGCTCCGGCGTCGGGCACCACCGCGTCAACCCCGCCACCACCTGCGGCTGCGGCTGGCCCTGCTGTTGCTGCTGCTGCGACGGCATGTCGTCGTCTACCTCGCTCGATCTGCCAACTACGTACTTCCAGCTAGGATTTGATGAGTAGCTATTTGTGTACGTGCTCGATGGATCGATAATCAATCAGTTCGTTGGTTTGTTTGCAAGCTGTCTGTGAATAAGCAAGCAAAGCTTGTTGTTTGTGGCTGGTTGGTTGGGTGTGTTGGGGAGAGACAAAATGGGTATACTAGGAGGGAGGAGGAACAGATGGATAGTTGGATGGATGGAGGTCCGATGAGGATCGGAAGAAGAGGAAGAAGCATATAATGGAGAGAGAGAGGCCGGGCCACTACTGCACTGCTTCCTTCTTCCTGTCTGCAGTATTATATATATAATAATGGATGCAGACACTACTATACATGCACACCACCATTAGAGAGAGAGAGGGAGAGGGAGAGTTGCTACAGTACCTGTCACATCGAATGTTTGCGGCCTGTGCATAGAGCATTAAATGTAGACGAAAAGAAAAACTAATTGCACAGTTTGGTGGGAAATTGCGAGACGAACGTTTTAAACCTAATTAGTCAATGTTTGGACACTATTTGCCAAATAAAAACGAAGGTGCTACAGTAGCCCCAAAATCCAAATAAAAACGAAGGTGCTACAGTAGCCCCAAAATCCAAATTTCGCGAACTAAACAAGGGCCGAGAGGGACATGTGTACTGCAGCGACTGTTTATTTAGAGAGAGAGAGAGAGAGCAGAGGCAGAGCAGACGAGAGATGTGGCAAGCAATTGGCAATGGCATATTATGCAACAGAAGCAGCCTGTGTGCTGTTCATAGGTAAGGTACCGTGGCGAGTAGGTACTACTACTGTAGCGCCGTAATCAAAAGAATGAATGTGATAATCAAGAACGACTGTGTACTGTCGTATGGTGGATTTCCTGACCGATTAACACCACCGCATATCCAACATGTTTCGTACTACCGACAGCCCCGGCCTCCCATCCTCTCCTAGCTATTATCATATGTACAGGATGTATGTATGTATGATCCATGAACCGTTAGTTGTGATGGCCAATGGCTCCAGTTGTCATTATTTCAAACTTGTTTGCAAATACATCCAGCATGTTCGCGGGTTGATTTCAGAGCTTATCAGCTACAACCAATAGTGTTTTCTTCTCACAACAAACCAGTACCAGTTGAATTTATCAGCCTAGAAATCAATCAGCAAAGATCGTCTTAATTTGATGACAGGTGAACATACAAGAGGCAACAGTTCGATCAGTTCCTTGGCGTATTTATTATTGCTAGGATACACGTACGTACGTTGTGTCGTCGTTGATTTCGTGCTTGAACGAACGCGGCGAGCGTGGTACGTGTACTTGTACGTGTTATTTGGTCACTCGTGCTGCTAATAGCTACTCCTCTCGCTCACCAACACAACACAAACGTCAAGCGTCAGTAAAGTGGCTATTGTAGGTACTACGTGTAGCTAGACGATACTAGCTACTCCTACGTCGATCTGCTAGCTAGCTTAGCTTGTTCTAGCAAACGACGACATAGGCCTTGTTTAGTTGAGGGCCAAAATCCAAAAAGTTGCTACAGTACCTGTCACATCGAATGTTTACGGCCCGTGCATGGAGCATTAAATGTAGACGAAAAGAAAAACTAATTGCACAGTTTGGTGGGAAATTGCGAGACGAACGTTTTAAGCCTAATTAGTCAATGTTTGGATACTATTTGCCAAATAAAAACGAAGGTGCTACAGTAGCCCCAAAATCCCAAATTCGCGAACTAAACAAGGGCATAGATGGTGATCCGATTAGGCACCAGCTAGCATGCATGCATTACAGTAACAAGTATATAGAGTGTGTTTGGTTCTTTAGTCGTTTGTAACATCTAATATTTAGATACTAATAAGAAGCATTAAATATAGATTAATTATAAAACCAATTACATAGATGTAGGTTAATTTGCGAGACGAATTTTTAAGCCTAATTAATCCGTCATTAGCACATGTTTACTGTAGTACCACGTTGTCAAATCATGGACTAATTAGGCTTCAAAGATTCGTCTCGTAAATTAGTCACAAGTTGTGTAATTAGTTTCGTAATTAGTCTATATTTAATACTCTGTGCATATATGCATGTATCTAAATATTTGATGTGATAGAAATTTTTAAAAGGTACTATAGAAACCAAATAGACCCTCTGAGACGATAAACCAGAGATGATCTCACAGTTGTGCATGGACGGACGGTCGACCACACTAGAAGCTAGTGCAGTAGGAGTACATTATTCCTATCTGTATCCTGCAACTGTATGCAAGGCTGCCTGCGAGTGCCTTGAATATAGGTTACTGGTGCAGAGTTATTTAGCACGTCGTGTCGTGTCTTCATTCTGATTCTGGCCCGCCCGGCCTCTCGCTGCTGCTGCTCTCTGCATGCATCTGCCTCTGCCTGCTCATCCTTCAGAAAAAAGAAGCCCATCAGTGGTGACTCTTCAGACAGAGATAGAGAGGGAGAAGACCTCAAGGGCATGCACTACATGCGTGCATTTAAGGGGAGAATCTGCCTAGGATTTCGGTCGACGACCACACCAGTAGGTGCGCGTTTAGTTCGGCAACTTTGGAGGTCCAAATTTTACACAGTAAAAGATTTCTCACTATAGTATTTTATTTGTATTTATAAATTATTATCCAAACATTGATTAATTAGTCTTAAAAGATTCGTCTCGCAAAGTTAAAGCAAACTATGCAATTAGTTTTTAATTTTGTCTATATTTAGTACTCCATGTATGTACCGTAAATTTGATGTGACGAAAAATCTTATTTTTACATAGTGCCAAAATTAGGAGTTTGGGGGAACTAGTTGGAGCCCAGGAAAAAGAGAGCTTGCATTGCTCTTGCACAGTTGTTGCCGTTGCAGCAATGGGAAACCGGGGAATTATGAGGTGATGATGGCCCCGCCCCTGCATGCCCTTCCAGCCTCCCCTTCCTTCGTGTCTGGCTCATGGCTCTCGTCAGGACACTTCACAATGGTGCGTGTTTAGTTCGTGAATTTTAGAAATTTGGTTATCGTAGTATTTTTGTTTGTATTTGTCAATTAGTGTTTCATCATGAATTAATTAGGCTCAAAACGTTCGTCTCGCAATTTTCAACTAAACTATGTAATTAGTTTTTTTTTTTTGTCTATATTTAATGCTCTATGCATATCACAATATTGGATACGGTGACTACTGTAGCGTTTTTAAAAAACTTTTGGGGCCTAAGCGAGCAGTTGCTTGCGATGCGTCGTGATGCGTGCCTCCTCTCGGCTAGTGGCCTAGTACTAGTAGCTAGCTGGACTGCTGGGTATATGTGTCCTTGCCGAGTGGCGCTTTTGGAGCAGGGGAAACTGCAGCGGATCAGCAGAATTCAGTGAGTAATTACTGTGGATGAAAATAGTACGGATATTTTTTTCGATCGTATTCGGAACTAAATCCGTTTAGAGGGGTTGAGATCTGTCCATATCCGAGTTCGGATATCCAACATCCGATACCGTATCCATATCCAAATACTCAAATCGCATATTTATGATGTCGATATCTAGTTGTATTCTATCCGACATAGTTGACACTATCCGTATTCGAATCCGAATCCGGACAGAAATATAAAAACAAATGTAATATCGGTGATATCCGTCCGTATTCGATCCGTTTTCGTCTTCCTTTTTGTATTTCCTGCATTCCTTACCTATACGGCTATACGCCTATACCTATACGCTACTGTATACTCCTATACTCCTACGTAGCAGCTAGTCC
Source organism: Miscanthus floridulus (assembly GCF_019320115.1). Lineage (NCBI taxonomy): Eukaryota > Viridiplantae > Streptophyta > Magnoliopsida > Poales > Poaceae > Miscanthus > Miscanthus floridulus. The sequence continues at coordinate 12,745,261 of NC_089596.1, forward strand.
ATCTCGATACCCCCTCCTATACTCGATCCTGTGTCATGTACGTATGTATTATATACGGAGTATTATGTATAGTGTATGTACTCCTATATGGTGAAGCTAACTGTACCTCACATCATTTACTAGTGTTTGCTCTTTTCAATCCCTTCCATGCTCGCAGTACTGCGGCAAATAAAAGAGTTGAGAGACTTTAATTTGTCCAAGGCCTAAAATAAAGGTGGTATCCAATGGTGTTATAACAACTTAAGCATTTGTTTATATACTTGTTAAGGCCATCCTTGCTTTGTGTTTTTTTCGAACCAGTAACAACATGTTCTTCTGATATTTCCACCATGATAAATATAAGGTATTAGAACATTCAAAATTTGTCATGAATTATAAGTGACTAGCTAGCGAAACAACGGGTGCCCCCGCACGGCCGAGAAAATATGAAGCATTAAAATTTTTATTATGAATAAATTTATTACTTCATCCATTCCAAATTATAAGACGTTTTTAGTTTTTCTAGATATATCACATTTGCTGAGCCGGCGGTCCGGCTCTGCGAGGATCAATGAAGATAGTGTCTTGGAACTACCGGGGTCTGGGCAACCGCCCGGCGGTTCAGGGCCTTCTGGATTTGCAGAAGGCTGAGAGTGCGGACATTCTTTTCTTGTCAGAAACAAAATTGGACAAGAGGAGGATGGAAAGGTTTAAGTGGGTGTTGGGTTTGGGAAACCTGGATACGGCTCTTGCTAACGAGTCTTGGAGGGAGAAATTCCCCCACTGTTTTCGTCCAAAACAGGGATCCTCGACATTTTGACCATAGACCAGTAATCATCTCAACGATGAGACATGAGGAGAGGGGGCTGGGAGGAATGAGACCTGCTTTTGAAGCCGGTTGACTGGAAGAGGAGAATTATGAGAGTGTTGTGAAGGAGGGTGTCGGTGTTTCGAGTAAACATAAATGAGTAAATTTGTATTATTGCACGTTGGACCCTGATGGTGTGCTAAAAGACACAAGGTTTATACTGGTTCAGGCAGAATGTCCCTACGTCCAGTTTGAGGCTGCTGCTCGTGTTATTAGCACTGAAAAATTCGCAGTAGGGGTTACAAACAGGCGAGAGAGGGACAAGTCCCAAGTCTCTAATGGAAAGGTCAAATGGGCGCTGAGAGCTTGGTTGCTACTCAGCTGTGTGTTATGTGATGTGTGGTGTGTTGAATCGATCGGTCCCCTTATGGGGTGCCCTGCCTTCCCTTTTATAGACCAAGGGGAAGTAGAGATTACATATGGGAGAAAGAAGAAAAACCAGAGGCAAAGAAGGTCCTTCGAAGGTACCGGGTCTTCCTTTTCCTCTGAGTGAGCCCTACTGACACGGCAGACGGTGCTAGGGATAGATCCATGCTGGGCGTCTGTCCGCTAATGATGCCATGCTCTAGCTTGACTAGCAAGTGGTCATGTCCCATCCTGCCCCGGCGGGCGGCGCGACGGACCAGGGTCTTGATCCGTGACCCTACTATGAGCAGACGGCACAGTGACCGCACGTCCATCACTGTAGAGGATGTGAGTCTCCTCCTGGACCGTAGTGGTTGTCATATTCTTCCGTTAGGATCCACGCGCCGAGGGCAAATGGCGGCGCCCACAATATTATAAGACAAATGTCGGCGCCCACAACACTGTCCGGGCTCTAACATGCCCAGAACGGCCTTAAAGCCCCCGTCTTGTCATATCCTGACGGTACCTTCGTACAGGCATACAGGGTATGGTCCTCGGTATTGCGGTTAACTGGAGTGCCCTGCCTTATCTGCGCACGTAGTTATGAAGGAGCAGCGCGCAGACGTCGGGCGAGGCGGAGCCAGCCCCAAGACATCGGGCGAGGCGGAGCCAGCCCCCGGACGTCGGGCGAGGCAGAGTTTGTCCCTAGATGTCGGGCGAGGCGAAGCTAGCCCCTAGATGTCGGGCGAGACAGAGCCTACCCCCAGACGTCGGGCGAGGCGGAGCCAGCCCCTAGACGTCGGGTGAGGTGGAGTTTGTCCCCAGACGTCGGGCAAGGCGGAGTCTGCCCTTAGATGTTGGTCAAGGCAGAGCCACCCCTCGAGAGTCAGCCTAGGGCAGGGCCCATGGTCTCGGTGGACGGACAAGGAGTCACCCGACAAGCAGTGTAGTCGCGCTCTTGATCACGCAGATGAATCAACATTCGACGGTCATTAGCTCCTCCTCTTTGGGTACCCTAATATTGGTCCCTGATAGTAGCCCCCGAGCGATTCAAGTAGAATTGCCTAGGGGATTTTTTGACTCACCAATGGGTGCGCGCGAGTGCACCCAGTGGGTGTAGCCCCCGAGCCTACGGAGGAGTAGGATACTCCTTTGAAGGGTTTTCTGAAAGAGAGGATTCCAAGAGCCCTGGCCCTCTATTGTTTCCCACGGCGTGCCCTGAAGATGGTGATTTCTTGCTCATCGAGGTCGGACCCTTTGCATGTATGGTCGTGAGATTTGGTGGTTGTTTAGCCGGACAGCTCAATTGGGATCCTGGTATCCCGTTCGTGGGGATCCGGTCAGGGTTAGCACGGCTAAGACTCGATCGCGTCCGAGACTCCTGTGAAGCTTGTGCGCCTGAGTTTTGGCCGATCACGGGCCCATCCTTTATCGTAAGGGTGCCTTGGGATGGCCGTCAAAACCATTGATGGGCCATCCCTCGAACTCCTAGGCCCAGCCGGGCCAAAGGAACACTTTTTGACCCATATCCTTTTGCTAGTAAAGAGTCCTGGTCTGCCCGGGGAGGCGAAACGTCTAGCGCAATTTCAGAGGGAAAGGATAGGGATTGGGGGCACATATCCCGCGACGTGACGTGGTGGCGGATCGTGGCAGGTGCAGAGATCTAGGTGGATGGTTGCCTTCCTCGCATTTGTCGCCCCTATAAAACCAAAGAGTTCGCTCCTAGGTTTTTGTACTTTGCCTCCTAGCCTTTGCATATACAACCTCCGCCGCTAATCGCCTAAGTCTCCCACATCCATGTCTTAGCCATCGTCGAATTCACATCCACCCACCCCAATCCTCTAATGGAGCCATGATGCTGCTCTGATATCACCCTCCAGCGCCTGGAGGGCCTCGTTCGCCGCGGTCTTCTTTACGCTCCAACTACCGCCGAGGAGTGGTGGCTGCTCGATGATGAGGACGCACCGTCGCCGCCCGATGGCTATGTCATGTCCTTCGCTCACTTCCATGAGCGAGGATTCACCACCCTCGCCCACAAGTTTCTTCGAGGATTGCTGCACTACTACAAGGTAGAGCTGCAGCACCTTAATCCCAATGGAATCCAACACATTACGGTGTTCATCACCCTATGTGAGGGGTTCCTAGGGATTAGTCCCCACTTTGACCTATGGTGGTACTTCTTCGCCATCACCCTCCTGAAGAAGCGGGAGAAGAATCAGAATTTGAACATGCCGATGGGATGCGCCAGCATTCAACTCCGCAACAACCAGGTCAGCGAGTACCCGCCGATGCGTCTGTCGACCTCCAACAAGGGGTGTCATTCACATTGGTTCTACATTAAGAATGACACAGCCGTCCCCTTGCCAATGTTCCCCAGGCGGCTCATCGATGAGGTCTTGGAATCGTGCAGGAGGTGGGGGTCCTGGAGAAAGACAAGAACAGAATCTAGGACCATCTCACCTCCATCTGAATACTAAAGGAGAGGGGTGTGAAGGGGTCGGGGATCATCGGTGCCTACCACACATGGAGGGTGGCGCCGCTGATGAGGCACGTGCTTCCCCTGCACATGATGGCACCTGGGGTGTCCCTCGATGAGACGACGCTCACAGAGGGAGCGCTCTCCCCCTTTGAGGTGGCGCAGCGCATCAAGGAGGCAATGGAGCCTCCGCGGAATGACGCCGACGTTGTCCTCATTTTCGTTTATCTATTGCTGAGGCACCCCCCGATACAACCAGAACCGGGGTATATCGCCTTCGTAAGTTTTCTTTCCTCATGCCTCCTTTTCGATTGAACTCCTGACCTCTTGATGCTGATATTGAGATAGGGGGACCAGCCAAAGAAACTCATCCTTATGGATCACCTGGCTCCGCTACCGAAGGACCTGGGCATGACGGCGGCCAACTGCGCCGAGGCCAAGCGGCAGCGGAAGGCAAAGGAGGACAAGAGGAGGAAGAATCAGCAGAAGTTGTGGGCACTGGAGCGAGGGGAGGACATGAATAGTGAAGATGATGACGATGAGGAAGGTGATGAGGTAGTTGCTGACACCGAGTGGGATGACATGGAGAGTGAGGATATGCTGATAGGTATCCACTCGTGCATGCAGGGACCCTTCCCATTCCACGAAAGGGAAGGTGCGTCTATGAGGCTGAAGGAGACGGGCTAGACCATCGGTTCGCCCTCAGAACCATCAAGGGAGGGCAGATCTGCCACCGCGCCTAAGGTGCCAGCGGAGGGGAGTGGCCCCGCCACTACGCCTCTAGAGCTAGCAAGGGCGGGTAGATCTGCCGCCACACCTGAGGTGCCGATGGAGGGGGGTGGCTTTGCCGCCGTGCCCCTAGATGCAAGGGAGGCAAGCCCCTCTGCCCGGGAGTAGGTGGCGGGCTCAAAACATCCCTGCCCTGATGAAGTGGAGCAAGGAGCTAGGGTTCATCCCCTAAACGTATCCTCCACCCGACAGCGCCGATGTAAGTCATTGACTCCTTTGTTTTATCTGTTTTCAGCATGACTGATGCCCTTTGTTTCTCGTAGCGTCCTGAGACAGGGTACTTCTTTGGCGTTGGCGCCCAAGAAGAGTGTCGCCCTTTTGGTGAGGTGAGAGCCATCGGCTGTTGTCACACCAGTCTTGGGCGGGAGCGGCGCCGCCGGCGTTGCTACCTCATTGGCTGGTCAGGCGCTGCCTGCGGCGGTTCTCATGCCCTCGAAGGGATAGGAGAACAAGGGGACTCAACGGATGCCCTCGGAGGTTGTTACGTAGCCAGTGATGGAGGTGATCCTGCTGCTGACGACGAGGCAGACGGAGCTACCGGTTGCGCATATGGCGTCGACCGTGGTGGATGTGACACCACCTATCAAGGCCCCGGCGATGCAGGTGGAGGTGGTAGTGGCTTCAATGGGTGACCCACAGCCGGACGCCACCATGGTGACACCCGAGGTGGTGGTGCAATCCACGCCACTATTGGCCCAGGTGACGGCACCCGATGCGGGCCGGATGGAGGGGGATGCGGCCGAGGGGCCCTCGACCATTATGGCAGTGGCAGAGAGGACCGGTGGGGAGCCGCTGCTAGCCCTGATGTCGGGGGGCATCTGCTTGCCTGCATGAGATGAGTCCCTACTCTGGTGGGTGAATCCACAGGACTCGTCGTCACACTCTTTACCCTCGATGATGCTACCAAGAGCATGGAGCGAGAGAGTCTCGACAAGAGGATTATAGCCGTGCTGGAAGCTCTAAATCATGCCAGGGGTGCCCTGCACGGTGTCGTCGTTCCCATTGGCTAGGTATTCACTTAGTCTAGCTTCTCGCCATCTTCTTTCTTCATGTATTTTTGTGTTCTGGCCATCATCTTTTTTCAGTCTTTTATCGCTCGCAGCCGGGAGAAATCCCAGTTCCTTCACGAGCATAAGGAGGACTGGGACCACCTCATCGACAAGGCATAGTTGCATGGGATGTGATGGCCCACCTCTGATAGAGGGTGGTCGAGTTGACTCCCCTCACCAAGGAGGTGGACAGTCTCCGGCTGTGAGAGGCCGAGGCCCGTCGGGACATGGAGGATGCCGAGAAGGCATTCTAGGATCTATCGGTGAGGGCATGGCAGGATGAGGAGGAGGCCGCCAGAGTCTGGAAGGAGCGGGATGAGCTATTCTAGAGGGGCGCCAAGGCCCACCATCGGGTCCTCGACCTGCTAGCTGAGGTGGAGAAGGAGCAGGAGCTCAAGCTAGGAGCCGAGGAGAGGTCTACAGCCCTACAGCAGATGGTGAGCCTAGATGCCAAGGTGATTGCTCAGGTGCGCAAGGAGCGAGATGAGCTGAGCCAAACTATAGAGAGGCTCCACTCAGAGCACGGCGTGGCCCACGGGGAGCATGACCAGACCGTCCAAGAGCATGACGAGGTGCAGCAGAGGATTGGCTCCCTCTAGGCCAATATCGAAACCATGATGACCTAAAGGATGGAGGCCGAGAGCGTCTCCACCGGGATGTCATGGAACTTGCCGAGGCACGGAGGGGCCTTCAGGCCAAGAGTGACGAGCATGATCTCTTATGCACTGCCCTCAGAGTGGTGTGCGATGACCTAGAGGTGGCACGACCGGAGGGGACTAGCTCTCTTGCGGCCCGTGCCATAGATATCACGGCACGGGTGCGCCAGCTCGAGAGGGAAGCCCTTCGCTCTGGGATCACCCAAACCTTCACCATCGCCCACTCTCATTATGTGGATAGTATTGACTTGGAGACAATGAGCCTTGGCTTTGCGCCTGGCTATGAAGCCTCCGAGCTAGATGAGATAGAGACGATGGTGGTTCCTCTCACGCAGGACCTGGCAGATAAAGTTCAAGACATAGTTCTCCCCCGAGGGGGTAGTTAGTCACATAGGTCGGATGAAACACTTATTGTAATCTATGAACAAGTGCCGACCTTTATGTATCAAAAACAATTTCATAACTTCTTTTTATTTAATCAAACTAGTTTTCTTCCCTTTTTATATGAGAAATAAAGGCTCATTTTGACCCCTTTGTTCGTTAAGACCGTAGGGCCCGAGGTGTAAGAGGAAAAACTTCGATCACGCTGGTGAGCAAAGACACCGTAGCCTCCGAGGTGTAGGTTTTTTGTGGTTCAACCAGAAATGCCTAGTTATTTGTTTCCACAAACTTTGCCGCTAGGCTTAAGGTGAGGAAGAGGTCTGACGCGGCAACTATTTTAGAAAAAGTATACTTATTCCTTTATTAGCCTCTGAGTGAGATCTGACCCCTTGCCATTGTTGGAGTCGGATGTCACTAAAAATCAAGGGGAGGATAGCAAAACTTAGGAGAATGCCTCTCTTGTATTCGCATGTACCCTCTCCCTAGGATCTTAGCTATCATTCTATGACTGTGTGCTAGGTCTCCTTGCAAGTTCAACCTTCCTCGAGCCCCCACGCGCGGTGAGGATTCGGTCAAGGGTCGGCACATTTTTGTGACTGTCGCCCCATCCATGGTTTCCACAACTAGAGGGGTTGAGTTAACGTTACTTGCCTCAGTGGCTCGAGTGACGTGCTTGGTGAGCTCGCTAACGGGCAAGTTCGAACGGAATCCGGTTCCATCGCTTTTGATGGGGTCAACAAAGCCCTCGTGTTTCTTCCCGTTGCTTCTTAACCCGCCTTGCAATAGATCCCCCCTCAATGGGGATTATATGGGCTCAGCTAGAGGCTAGGATCGAACGAGAAGGTTGAGATGACCTTGTTCGCTTCTAAGTAGGACGGGCACAGGCCGCTAAGGCCCATCTGTGTTTTCCCCCTTGGCTCTTTGTTCGACACGAGGCAGCCTCAGGCCCTTCGGCCTTTGACCCTTGGTCTTTCGATCTAGGATCAGGCAGCCCAAGCCCTCGAGCCCTCGAGCCCCGTGGGGTTTGGTAGGGGTCAGTCGTGTTTCATGTGTCACCCCGTCCTCAGTTTCTACAACCGGAGGGGCTGAGCTAACGACACTTGCCTTGATGGCTCGAGTGTCGCACTCAGTGAGCTCGCTAATGGGTATGTTCGAGTGGAATTCGGGTCCATCATCTGCTGACGGGGTCGGTAGAGACCTCATGTGGCATTCCACTACTTCTTAACCCACCTCCCGACAGATGCCTAAGTCGTTCGATAGGCTCGGGTGGCCTGTTGGCCTCTCCTCGATGGAGATTCTATGGGCTTGGCTCGAGGTTAGAATCGAACAAAAAAGGTTGGGATGTCCCTGTCTGCTTCTGAGCGGGGTCAGACAAGGCCACTGGGGCTCATCTCGGTTTTTCTCCCCTAGCTCTATTTGACACAAGGTGGGCTTGAGCCCTTCATGGGCTGGCCTTCGAACCTCGGTCGATCACCATTCATATCGAATGAGACGACTACCACTTCATGATGCGACGCGAAGCATTGTGATGCGGCAATTGCATGTGCAATGCTTGGATGTACGGGATGATTGAATGGACAAATGTATGAATGATCATAGTTTAAGAGAAAATGGGGGTTGATAATACCTCGATGGCACGAGTGACGAGTTCTAGGAGCTCTTTACTAGATATGTCCATGCGGGGTTCGGGTCTGACGTCTGGCGTAACCTGCATGAGCCTCCCATTCTTCCGTATCTGTCTCTAGGCAGTGGCCTGAGCCATTCGGTCGATTTGGGCGACCAGATAGCCTCTCCCTGATGGAGATTCTGTAGGTAGGCCCCTCCAAGTTCTTCCCGAGAAGGTGGAGGTTATGGTTTGGAGTGTAGAGACAAAGACTTTGATCGCGCTGGTGGACTAAAAACACCGTAGCCGCTAGGGCATAGGGTCTTAGCGGTCCGACTAGGTCTACTCAAAGTTTGCACCCGCACACCGTGCCTCTAGTTTTAAACTTAAGGAGGGGCCAGGCAAAGAGAATGTCTAGCAAATAGACACCCTCACTAGCCCCTGAGCAATTCCCGACCCTCTACCATCGCTCAGGTCGAAGGCTCGGTAATGAAATTAATACGTAAAGTAAGCAAGTCAGGATGTTTATCTTTCGACAGCGGTCTTGAGTCGTCCGATCGACCTAGGCATCGGTTTTACCTCGATGGTAAGAGTGATGGGTTCGGAAAGCCTCCCCCGAATATGAGCATGATTCTACTTGTTCCTTATCCATTTCTCGTTAGTGGTCAAGCCATCCGATCGACTCGCGTTACCTATTGAGACAAGATTTCCCTACAGAAATAGAGGATGAGAACATCCTACGCAAGAATTTAGTTAGACAGATAAGGCAAGCATCGAATTTGTGCAAAATGGACAAGCTCTTTGTTATAGCAAACAACTTTTTAGTTGTTCTCCCTCTTTTTGTAAAAGAGGTTTAGTGCATTCTAACCCTTCCCACAGTTAAGGTCAAAAAAGCTCAGAGTGTGGGTGGGCTAGCTCTGATCATGCTGGTGAGCAAAGGCACCATAGCCACTGGGGCGGAGGTTTCTCGCAGTCCGCCCTTGTTTTACTTAGAGCTTGTTCCCAAAAACCCATTTCCTAGGAATTAACGTAAAGAGGGCAGGCACAGAGAATTTTTATAAGATAAATGTACTTATATCAACCCCCGAGTGAGGCCCGACCCCCTAGGTGTTTGCAGGGATCGGATGTCATGAAGGATTGGGGAGTTTTGATAATGAAACTGATAAGTAAAAAGTGTGCATTTATTAGGGGTAAAAGCGACGTAGTTGCTCGATGTTCTAGTCATTGGTGTAGACCTCGTCGTCGTTGGTTTTCAGCTTGTAGGCGCCTGGCCGGAGTACCTCCGCAATGACATATGGTCCCTCCCACGGCGAGGAGAGCTTGTAGAGGTCCTTGTTGCGCTGGACGAGGCAGAGGACCAGTGAAAGGTCCTAATGGCTAGAGGGGAGGGTGAATAGCCAAATAAAAATTTCTACAACGACACTTAACAAACCGGTTGGACAATTATGAGGTGAAGCAAGCGTTGTGCTAGCCTACTAAAATAGCAAGTCACCTACCACAATTCTAGTTTATATAGTTTCTATCCACACAATAGCTATGACACTACACTAAGTTAGTGTGCTATCAAAAGCTAACTAAAGAGCCACACTAACCAAACTAACAAGCTCTCACAACTAGCTACACTAAAGAGCTTGACAACTAGTTTGTGGTAATGTAAAGAGAGTGAGCAATTTGTTTATACCTGCCGTGTCAAAGAAGGAGCCAATCAATCACAAGAATGAATACCAATAAAGACCAATCACCTCAGAATCAAATGATGAACACAATGATTTTTTACCGAGGTTCACTTGCGTGCCGGCAAGCTACTCCTCGTTGTGACGATTCACTCACTTGGAGGTTTACGAGCTAATTGGCATCACACGCCAAACCCTCAATAGGGTGCCACACAACCAACATAAGATGAGGATCACACAAGCCACGAGCAATCCACTAGAGTACCTTTTGGCTCTCCACTGGGGAAAGGTCAAGAACCCCTCACAATCACCACGATCGGAGCCGAAGACAATCACCACCCTCCGCTCGACGATCCTCGCTGCTCCAAGCCGTCTAGGTGGCGGCAACCACCAAGAGTAACAAGCGAATCCCACAGCGAAACACAAACACCAAGTGCCTCTAGATGCAATCACTCAAGCAATGCACTTGGATTCTCTCCCAATCTCACAAAGATGATGAATCAATGATGGAGATGAGTGGGAGGGCTTTGGCTAAGCTCACAAGGTTGCTATGTCAATGCAAATGGCCAAGAGAGTGAGCTTGAGCCGGCCATGGGGCTTAAATAGAAGCCCCCATGAAATAGAGCCATTGTACCTCTTCACTGGGCACAACACGGGGTGACCGGACGCTCCGGTCAGATTGATCGGACGCTGGACCTCAGCGTCCGGTCACACGATGCGTGCCACGTGTCCCCTCTCTTCAAAAACTGAGCGCTTGATCTCAATGGTCAAGTGATGATCGGACACGCTGCTGTGAAGTGACCGGACACTGGACCTCAGCATCCGGTCGTTTCCTGTAAGCATCTAGAGATGAATTTTCACGACCGGACGCGTCCGGTCATGCTTGACCGGACACAGCTAGCGTCCGGTCAGACACCCTCAACACTGTGTGTTGCCACATCAGTAGGACTAGATGCAACCTTCCATCATCCGGTCACTGAGTGACCCAGCGTCCGGTCAGAGACCGACGCCAGCGTCTTCGCAACTTCTACTGATCGGACACGCCGGTCAAACCGAGGCCAGCATCCGGTCACTTCCAGTGACCTCCGTCTTTTCTGTCTAGGGCGCCGGTGGCATTGTTGGACTATCCGCACTCTATGGGCGGACACTCCGCCGGTGAAGTTCCTAACCCTTGCTCAAATGTGCCAACCACTAAGTGTATCACCTTGTGCACATGTGTTAGCATATTTTCACAAACATTTTCAAGGGTGTTAGCACTCCACTAGATCCTAAATGCATATGCAATGAGTTAGAGCATCTAGTAGCACTTTGATAACTACATTTCGATATGAGTTTCACCCCTCTTAATAGTATGGCTATCGATCCTAAATGTGATCACACTCACTAAGTGTCTCGATCACCAAAACAAAATGGCTCCTACCATTTATACCTTTGCCTTGAGCCTTTTGTTTTTCTCTTTCTTCTTTTCAAGTCCTAGCACTAGATCATCACCATGGAATCACCATCATCATGTCATGATCTTCATTTGCTTCACCACTTAGAATGTGCTACCTATCTCATGATCACTTGATAAACTAGGTTAGCACTTAGGGTTTCATCAATTCACTAAAACCAAACTAGAGCTTTCAACCAGGTCCCCAACGTTGAAGGCCCGACCCTACACTTGCCGACTGTGGTACTGTCGCAATGCCTACTGGTATTTGGCCAAGCGGAGGAGGGCAACATCGTGAGCTTCGTCTAGCTAGTCCATGGTGGCCTCATGGGAAGCCTTGGCTCCCTATTCATATTATGCCCTGATCCTTGGCGCTCCATAGTCGAGGTCGGTTGGGAGAATGACCTCAGAACCATAGACCATGAAGAAGGGCATGTAGCCGGTGGCTCGACTAGGGGTTATCCTTAGGCTCTAGAGTACTGAAGGAAGTTTGAGGACCCAGTGTGCGCCAAACTTGTTCAACCGGTTGAAGATCCTAGGCTTGAGGCCCTGTAGGACCATGCCATTTGCGTGTTCTACCTGCCCGTTCGTCCGGGGGTGCGCTACGGAGGCCCAATCGACATGGATGTGCTATTCATCACAAAATTGGAGGAATTTCTTGCCAGCGAGCTGCGTGCCATTATCTGTGATGATGGAGTTTGGGACTCCAAAGCGATGGATGGTGCCGAGAAAGAACAGTATGGCTTGCTCGGATTTGATCGTGGAAATCGGTAGAGCTTCTATCCACTTTGTAAACTTGTCTATGGTGACAAGCAAGTGGGTGTAGCCCCTAGGTGCCTTTTTGAGTGGTCCAACTAGATCGAGTCCCTAGACTATGAACGGCCAGGTGATGGGGATCGTCTGGAGTGCTTGGGCCGGTAGGTGAGTCTGCCGAGCGTAGTATTAACACCCTTCGTCGGTGCATACAATTTGCTCAGCATCAGCTACCTGCGATAGGCTAGTAGAAGCCCTATCGGAAGGCATTTCTGACTAGGGTTCTAGGCACGACATGGTGACCACAGACCCCACCATGGATATCGCTCAGCAAATGCTTCCCCTATTCGAAGGGGATGCAGCGCTGTAGGATCCTGGTGTGGCTTCGCTTGTAAAGGTTCGCCCTCTACAAGAACAAAGGACTTGGCACGACGTGCGAGCCATCGAGCCTCCTATCCTGTCTAGTCGGTATTGTGTCACAGGAGGATGTAGTCAAGGTAGAGCATCCTCTAGTCAACCAGAGGGTCGGGCTCTATCGCTGGGTCCTCTTCGAGCTCCATGACCTCAGAGCCGGATGTAGCCGATGGTTGGTCAGCCCCTAGGCTGGGATTGGATGGACCATTACCGCCTCATTCTAACTCCTCGTAGCAAACCGAGGGCTTGTGCTGATCACTGGTGAAGATGCCCATTGGCACCAGCTCTCGGTCGGATGCTGCTTTCGCAAGCGTGTCAGCTGCTTCATTGAGAAGCCTCAGGATGTGATTAAGCTCGAGGCCATCGAACTTGTCCTCCAACCAATAGACTTCTCAGCAGTATGCGGCTATCTTGGCATCGTGGCAACTTGACTCCTTCATGACCTAGTCGATGACCAGCTGGCAATCTCCTCGAACGTTGAGGCATCAGATTCCCAACTCGATGGCCACGCGTAGGTCGTTGATGAGCGCCTCATATTCAGCCATGTTGTTGGAGGAGGGGAAATGGAGATGGACCATGTACCTCATGCGTACCCCAAAGGGTGATACGAAGACTAGTCCTATGCCGGCTACCTTCTTCATTAGTGATCCATCGAAGTACATAGTCTAGTACTCTTGATCGACGACCACTGGTGGCATTTGGACCTCGGTCCACTCCGCGATGAAATCAGCCAACACTTGGGACTTGATGGTCGTCTGGGAGGCATACATAATGCCCTGACCCATCAGCTTGAGCGCCCATTTCATAGTTCTTCCGTGGCATCCTAGTTTTGGATGACCTCACTAAGGGGGAAGGACATCACGACCATCACTAGATGTGACTCGAAGTAGTGGGGTAGACGCCTCTTGGTGATGAGGACAACATACAAAAGTTTCTAGATCTAGGGGTAGTGGGTCTTTGAGTTGGATAGGACATCATTGATGAAGTACACATGGCACTGTACTTTGATGGCGTGCCCCTCTTCTTCCCGCTCCACTATCAGGGCGGCGTTGTCCACTTGCATGGTGGCCGTGATGTAGAGCAGAAGGGGTTCTCCCTCAGCAGCAGGAACTAGGATTGGAGCCTTCATCAGGAGCTGCTTAACCATGTCAAGGTGCTTCCTAGGCCTCGGATGTCCATTCGAAGTGATCGGCCTTCTTCAGAAGTCGATAAAGGGGGAGACCTCATTTGCCGAGGTGTGAGATGAAGTGGTTGAGTGAAGTGAGGCACCCTGTAACTCATTGTACCCCCTTTATATTCTGAATCGGCCCATCCATGTGATAGCTAAGATCTTCTCTAGATTGGCTTCGATGCCATGCTCAGAGATGATGAAACCTAAGCAGCATGCCCCATGGGACCCCGAAGACTCACTTCTCAGGGATTGAGTTTGATGCCATTTGCTCGGAGTTTTACAAAGGTCTGCTCAAGATCGGCTATGAGGTGGTCAGCCCATTTCTATTTGACTACGATGTCATCAATTAGGCCTCCACGGTCTAGCCAATGAGGTCCCCAAAACATTTGAGCATACAACACTGGTACGTGGCTACCAGCATTTTTCAGACCGAATGGCATTGTAACATAGTAGAACAATCCGAAGGGGTGATGAAAGATGTCGTGAGCTGGTTGGACTCTTTCATTGTGATTTGATGGTACCCGGAGTACGTATCAAGGCAGAGGGTTTCGAACCCTAAGGTGGAGTCAACTATTTGGTCTATGCATGGCAAAGGAAATGGATCCTTTGGGCATGCTTTGTTGAGACATGTGTAATCAACACACATCCTCTATTTCCCACTCTTCTTTTGCAAAAGATGGGATTGGCTAACCACTCTAGGTGGTACACTTCCTTGATGAATCTAGCCGCTAGAAGCTTTGCGATTTCCACGCCGATGGTCCTACATTTCACCTCGTCGAAGCGATGTAGGCACTGTGTTCACTAGCTTGGAGCCTGAACGGATCTTCAAGGCATGCTCGACGACTTCCCTCAGGATGCCTGGCATGTCTGAGGGTTTCCACACAAAGATGTCTTTATTGGCGCAGAGGAAGTCGATGAGCGCGCTTTCCTATTTAGAGGAAAGCGTGATGCCAATGCACACCACCATGCCATTGAGGCTGTCGAGATCTATGAGGATCTCTTTGGAGCCCTCCACAGGCTGAAAAGACCCGGTCGACTTCTTGGGGTTAGGCGCTTCTTCGGTGACCTCCTTCTTGATGGCGGCGAGCTCCTTGGAGGCGACGATTGCTGTAGCATGATCGCAGCACTCGACTTCGCACTCATAGGCACGCTGGAAGGAGGTGCCGACGGTGATGACCCCACTAGGGCCTGGTATCTTCAGTTTGAGGTAGGTATAGTTGGGGACGGCCATGAACTTCACATAGCATGGATGTCCTAGGATGGCATGGTTGGTTCTAGGAAACCCGACCACCTCAAAGGTGAGGATTTCCATCCTATAATTGGATGGGTCCCCAAAGGTAACGGGCAGATCGATCTGCCCAAGTGGCATGGCCTGCTTCCCGGGCATGACGCCATGGAAAGGTGCTCCAATTGGGTGGACGCATGTCTGGTCGATGCCCATTTCATCGAGCGTCTTGGCATACATGATGTTTAGGCCGATGCCTCCATCCATCAACACTTTGGTGAGCCACTTTGTGCTGACAGTTGGGTCGACCATGAGCAGGTATCTACCTAGATGCAGGACACTCTTCGGGTGGTCAGTCCAATCAAAGGTTATGGCAGACTCTGACCATCGGAGGAAGGCAGGTGTGGCCAGTTCAGTCGTATATACCTCGCGACGCGCGACCTTCTGATGATGTTTGGAGTCGTAGGCCACCGGTCCTCCAAAGATCATGAGGCAACCATCCGGTGTTGGAAAGCTACTATCCTTCCCCTTGGTGTCATCCATGGTGGGGTCAGGGTCCTTCCTATGCTCTCCTTTGTTGGAGTCTCCGAACAAGAATCGCCTCATGAGGCTGTAGTCCTTGTACAGATGCTTGACCAGGAAGGCATGGTTCGGGCATGGCCCCTCAAGTAGTTTTTTGAAATGGTTTGAAGTGCCCTCTATGGGCTTTCAACCACCCCTACGGTTAGCGGCGGCGATGAGCGAGCCCTTGTGCCGCTGCTTCTTGTTCTTCCATTTGGCGAAACGATTGGAGGCGCCTTCGTCGGCGTTCTCATCCTGCCTTGCCTTGCCATCGAGACGATCAAAGATCGCTCCGACTGCTTCTTCTCTAGAGGCATGGCTAGTGGCAATGTCTAGGAGTTCCTTGGTGGTTTGCAAGCCCTTGCATCCTAGCTTATGAACCAAAGACTCACAGGTGGTCCTAGACAGGAAAGCTCCTATTACATCGGCATCGGCGACATTAGGTAGTTTGTTGCACTGCCTAGAGAAGTGCCAGATGTACCCATGAAGGGTTTCATCGGCCTTCTACCGGTAGTTCTTGAGGTCCCAAGGGTTCTGAGGGTGCTTGTATGTGCCCTGGAAGTTTCCCACAAAGATCGCCTTTAGGTCTGCCCAAATCTGGATTCTGTTGGTCGGTAGGTGTTCCAACCACGCTCGTGCCGAATCGGCCAAGAACAGTGGAAGGTTGCGGATAATGAAGTCGTCATTATCTGCACCATCAGATTGATAGGCAAGCCGATAGTCTTTGAGCCATAGTCTAGGGTTTGTTTCCCTAGAGTACTTTGGAATATTGGTTCGTGGTCGGTACCTTGGTGGGAAAGCAGCGTTGAGGATGTGTTGGCCAAAGTCTTAAGGCCCCGATAGGCTGGGGCTCAGACTTTGGTCCTTGCCGCTATCGTAGCGTCTACCATGATGAGGGTGATAGCCATGTCTGGCTCCCTCTCTCGGGTCATCGTAGGCACGTCTGCTGACATCGAGGGTGTTGTGTGCATCACGATTGTGGCCGAGACGCTGATGCACCAGGACCGTGGTGCGTTGCCTGCTTCCTTGTGGGTCCTAGTGGATCGACGTGTCCCTACTGGGACACTTTGAGGGCATGCGTTGGTTAACGTCGAGCTTGTGTCGCCGAGACAACTAGCTTTTGGCCTGCTGTGCCGCCGCATACTCGAGCAGCATGCGAATCTCATGGTGGACCTAATGATCCTCGGGCGTTGTGGCCTCTGGAAGGCCATGGAGCAAGGCCACGGTGGCAGCAATGTTTTGGCTCGCACGAGCAAAGCGAGGGAGGGCTTCATCGTCAGCGATGCGATGATCCTCCGGTTCACGTCATGGGCAATGGCGCTGGCACGCCCACTGTCTCCGTGGCGCTCGATCTCCTGATGGAGCACCACACATTCCTTCTTGAGCTAGAGTCATGCTTCGTTAATCTCTCGGTGTTGGGCTTTTAGCTGCTCCATCGGCATGCGTGGCGGAGCCGCTGTCTCCCTTCGGCCTCATTATTGAGGTCGTTTGTTGGGGTAGCCTCCCCCTCATGGATGCTTTTGACATGTCCCATAGGGGTACCCATCATGAAGCATTTGTGAGAGGGGTGATGGCTCCCCCTGCTGGAGTCAGAGCTAGTGGGTGATTCTGGCTCGTTGGCCATGAGGTCATGGAAGGATTCCGCAACGTGTTCGATCACCCCCATGAATTCATTGTTCATGGGAGGTGGAACCATGCATTGTGCCACAAGGTGGCTAATGGTCACCGTGGTGTTGCGGAGACCGAACGGAAGCACTATCAGGGTGCTCCGTATGTGTTTTTCCAGAGAGAGGGGTTCCCCTTCGATGAGCCATGCCATGACATTGGCATTAGAGAAGGTGAGGTAGCATGGGTCCTCCCTGGATGGCTGGGGTCCTAGGGAGACACCGTGCTGGCGCCTAAGCCTCCCATAGTCGATGCCGATGGAGGGGAGAGGTTGGACGGCGGTGTGAGCCAATGCCAACTCTCGTCCCATCGTGACGATGAATTCCAAGTCCCTAAAGCGCATGTGTGCATCTGGGACCCAGCTGATATCGTGGATAGCCATCCATGGCCTAATGTTAATGCAGAACGCATAAAGGTCCCCTACCTGGCGTGCCAACTGTCAGTGTTTCGAGTAAACACCAATGAGTAAATTTGTATTATTGTGCATTGGACCCGGATGGTGTGCTAAAAGACACCAGGTTTATACTGGTTCAAGCATACTGTCCCTACATCCAGTTTGAGGCTACTGCTCATGTTATTAGCACTGAAAAGTTCACAGTAGGGGTTACAAATGGGTGAGAGAGGGATAGGTCACAAGTCTCTAATGGAAAGGTCGAATGGGTGCTAAGAGCTTGGTTGCTGCTCAGCTATGTGTTATGTGATGTGTGGTGTGTTGAATAGATCGGTCCCCTTAGTGGGGTGTCATGCCTTCCCTTTTATAGACCAAGGGGAAGCATGGATTATAGATAGAAGAAAGAAGAAAAACCAGAGGCAAAAAAGGTCCTTCGAAGGTGCCAGGTCTTCCTTTTCCTCTGAGTGAGCCCTATTGACATGACAGATAGTGCTAGGGATAGCTCTAGGCTGGGCATCTGTTCACTGATGTTGCCATGCTCTGGCTTGACCAACAAGTGGTCATGTCCCATCCTGCCCCAGCGGGCGGTGCAACAGACCAGGGTGTTGATCCATGACCCTACGAGGAGCTGACGGCACAGTGACTGCATGTCCGTCACTATAGAGGATGTGAGTCTCCTCCTAGACCATAGTGGTTGTCGTATTCTTCCGTCAGGATCCGCGCCCGAGGGTAAATGGCGGTGCCCACAATACTGTAAGACAAATGTCGGCGCCCACAACACTATTTGGGCTCTGACATGCCCGAAAGGGCCTTAAAGCGCCCATCTTGTCATATCCTGATGGCACATTCCTGCAGAAATGTAGGGTATGGTCCTCGGTATTGTGGTTCACTTGAGTGCCCTGCCGTATCTACGCGCGTAGTTATGAAGGAGCAGCGCGTAGAAGTCGGGTGTGGCAGAGCCAGCCCCCAAACATCGGGTGAGGCAGAGCCAACCCCCAAATGTCGGGCGAGGTGGAGTCTGTCCTAGACGTCAAATGAGGTGGAGCCAGCCCTCAGACATCGAGCGATGCGGAACCTGCCCCTAGACGTCGAGCGAGGCGGAGCCAGCTGTAACACCCTAAAATTAGCTATTTTCTAAAAAGAGTAAAATGATTTCTGTTAATTATTTTGTGCTCATAAAAACATAGGTAAAAGGAATTTTTCTTTAAATTAAAATCCAACATAAGGGTAACAACATGTTTGCGCATACATGCCGTTGCATTGGTACTTTTGTGATGAGTGGAAAATAAATTTAAATCTCAATCTTCAAAATAATATTTTTAAGTAGTGGTTTAAAAAGAATTTGAAAACTTGCAAAAACAAAGGTTAGATAAGATGCTTTGTTTTTAAAATCCAAAGGCTTGGAAAAGGTTTTAAGACGCATTAGAATGACGCCTCTCTTTCTGGGAATCTTTCCGATATTTTTTGGGATTAAATTCCTATTTCTTGGAGCTTTGTCTTTTTCCTCGATCAATCCAAAAGTCTTTTATAGGAGCTAAAACCACTTTGGTTGTGTTCCTCATTCTTCCATCTATTCCTAGGAATTTTCTAGTATTTTTTAGAGCTCAGAGATATTTTTCGAAGCCTAAATAGTAATTCTTGATTTTCTATAATTATTTTAATTCTGAAAATCAATAATTCCTAAAATATCTCCGCTGTCCAAAATCTTCCAACCCTTTGTATAAATATATATATATATATGTCGGCATAGCCCTTGACACGCAGATTCCGAAAGTACAGTCCGTTTCGTGATCCGCCACTCCTATCGCCGCAGATCGGACGCCGAAGTTCGGAAAAGCTAGGTTTCCGGCGAACTCTTCGACGAGCTTTTCCGGCCAAACTGTCACGTTCCAGCGTCAACCACCACCACTACAAGGTAGATATTGTCGTTCTCTACACTGTGACTCTTTTAGTTTTGCGAATCCATCACCGGTTGACCACGTTCTCTTTCCTCTTTCTCTCTTCCGATCAGTTTTCCGGCGAACCTCCATGGCTGCTCGTTTGGTTCTCGAGTTTCTGGCCAACTTGGCCTTGGCCACGCCTTCTAGCACCCAGACCCCGCGCCCCCACCGCACGCCACCCCTGGTCCTGGGTCACATTTCAAACTCTTTTACTTATTTTTCTATAATTGGTGTATTGTTCTAATATAGATGCAATTGTATGCTATGCATGTATGTGTATGGATGTTGTGTGGTGTTCTATGATTACGTCCAGTCGGTGAGATATACGTGGTGATCCAGAAGAAGAAGAAGGACGTTGAAGATTAAAGCTTATTGGAGGATCGGTATTTAAGGCAAGTGTACCAAAGGCCCCTTGTACCTATGAATTATTACACTTCATATTCATGCATGTGTCTAATTTGATATACCCTTAAGGACTTTACCCAGATGAATAATTGTACCACATATCCTTGTTACCTAGGGTTTGGGTATGCATTTTGGATAGATGCTGCAGCGCTGAATATAGAATAATAGTTAAACATGACTAAAGACATTATGCAATATGATAACATGAAGCTTTCTAGCAACAGATAGGGGCTAGAGTACGGGGTTGAGTACTCTAGTACCTCTCCATAAGGACTTAATCCTGAAGCGGCAACCTAGGAGGTTCCGTACAACCCCGAGTTTCATATGGCTCTGACTGTAACCTGTTAACTAGATTATACTAGCTCGTCTGTAGCTTCTAGTAAGGGTAAGAGGGTATCTTTCCTTTTTCTGCTAGGATGTGTGTACCATGCTACATTGCCCACGCATGCCACTCCTCAGTAGCTATGACTTGTTAGTGTGACTAGCTAAGGGTTACATAGTGAAACCCTACCACACTTCCTAGGTAGAGGTGTAGTGGGCTTTGCAAACCCCTGCATTGGGAATCATGGCTCGATGGGTAAAGATGTACAATTTCTACAGAAATATTTAACCTGTTATAACAACCATGCTCACGGATACGAGCGGTTTGGATCCTTCAAGATTAGTGGTTACTGTGGATTGTGGATGCCTAGGAATTGAGATAAACTTGACTATACTTTAATATCACTTGGGAATTAGGATTGTTCACTAAAGTAGTGATACAGGATGCTAAACAATATTTCAAAATGCATAAAAAATATGAACCATAGAAATCAAAGTTCTGATTCAAGCTAAACAAGATCTTTTGGAAGCTTAACATATGGATAATATGATTCATTGAAACGAATTAAGAGAAGCAACAAGATCGGACTTGGAATAAGATGGAACAAGAATCTACAAGAGTGGCCACGTGATGAATTCTCATACAACACAAGGTGAGTATCAAGATGGTGTTGCTCAAGGAAGTGAAGAAGATCTCAAATTGAAGTATCCCTCTCTTCATTGCTCTTCTTCTCCGAATCTCGGGGACGAGATTCATCTTAAGGGGGGTAGAATTATAACACCCTAAAATTAGCTACTTTCTAAAAAGAGTAAAATGATTTCTGTTAATTATTTTGTGCTCATAAAAACATAGGTAAAAGGAAGTTTTCTTTAAATTAAAATCCAACATAAGGGTAACAACATGTTTGCGCATACATGCCGTTGCATTGGTACTTTTGTGATGAGTGGAAAATAAATTTAAATCTCAATCTTCAAAATAATATTTTTAAGTAGTGGTTTAAAAAAGAATTTGAAAACTTGCAAAAACAAAGGTTAGATAAGATGCTTTGTTTTTAAAATCCAAAGGCTTGGAAAAGGTTTTAAGACGCGTTAGAACGATGCCTCTCTTTCTAGGAATCTTTCTGAGAGGATGTAGTCAAGGTAGAGCATCCTCCTAGTCAACTAGAGGGTCAGGCTCTATCGCTGGGTCCTACGTCGAGCTCCATGACCTCAAGCCTGATGTAGCCGATGGTTGGTCAGCCCTAGGCTGGGATTGGATGGACCATTACCACCTCATTCTACCTCCTGTAGCAAACCAAGGGCTTGTGCTGGTCACTGGCGAAGACACCTATTGGCACCGGCTCTCGGTCGGATGCTATTTCGCAAGCGTGTAGCTGCTTCGTTGAGAAGCCTCAGGATGTGATTAAGCTGGAGGCCATCGAACTTGTCCTCCAACGCAAAGACTTCTCAGTAGTATGAGGCTATCTTGGCATCGTGGCAACTTGACTCTTCATGACCTGGTCGACGGACAAGCTAGCAATCTCCTAGAACATTGAGGCAGCTGGATTCCCAACTCGATGGCCACACGTAGGCATTGATGAGTGCCTCATATTCAGCCATGTTGTTTGGAGAGGGGAAATGGAGATGGACCATGTACCTCATGCGTACCCCAAAGGGTGATACGAAGACTAGTCCTATGCCGGCTACCTTCTTCATTAGTGATCCATCGAAGTACATAGTCTAGTACTCTTGATCGACGACCACTGGTGGCATTTGGACCTCGGTCCACTCCGCGATGAAATCAGCCACACTTGGGACTTGATGGTCGTCTGGGAGGCATACATAATGCCCTGACCCATCAGCTTGAGCGCCCATTTCATAGTTCTTCCGTGGCATCCTAGTTTTGGATGACCTCACTAAGGGGGAAGGACATCACGACCATCACTAGATGTGACTCGAAGTAGTGGGGTAGACGCCTCTTGGTGATGAGGACAACATACAAAAGTTTCTAGATCTAGGGGTAGTGGGTCTTTGAGTTGGATAGGACATCATTGATGAAGTACACATGGCACTGTACTTTGATGGCGTGCCCCTCTTCTTCCCGCTCCACTATCAGGGCGGCGTTGTCCACTTGCATGGTGGCCGTGATGTAGAGCAGAAGGGGTTCTCCCTCAGCAGCAGGAACTAGGATTGGAGCCTTCATCAGGAGCTGCTTAACCATGTCAAGTGCTTCCTAGGCCTCGGATATCCATTCGAAGTGATCGGCCTTCTTCAGAAGTCGATAAAGGGGGAGACCTCGTTTGCCGAGGTGTGAGATGAAGTGGTTGAGTGCAGTGAGGCACCCTGTAACTTGTTGTGCCCCCTTTATATTCTAAATCGGCCCATCCATGTGATAGCTGAGATCTTCTCTAGATTGGCTTCGATGCCATGCTCAGAGACGATGAAACTAAGCAGCATGCCCCATGGGACCCCGAAGACGCACTTCTCAGGATTGAGTTTGATGCCGTTTGCTTGGAATTTTACAAAGGTCTGCTCAAGATCGGCTATGAGGTGGTCAGCCCATTTGGATTTGACTATGATGTCATCAATGTAGGCCTCCACGGTCTGCCCAATGAGGTCCCCAAAACATTTGAGCATACAACACTGGTACGTGGCTACAACATTTTTCAGACCGAATGGCATTGTAACATAGTAGAACAATCCGAAGGGGTGATGAAAGATGTCGTGAGCTGGTTGGACTCTTTCATTGTGATTTGATGGTACCCGGAGTACGTATCAAGGCAGAGGGTTTCGAACCCTAAGGTGGAGTCAACTATTTGGTCTATGCATGGCAAAGGAAATGGATCCTTTGGGCATGCTTTGTTGAGACATGTGTAATCAACACACATCCTCTATTTCCCACTCTTCTTTTGCAAAAGATGGGATTGGCTAACCACTCTAGGTGGTACACTTCCTTGATGAATCTAGCCGCTAGAAGCTTTGCGATTTCCACGCCGATGGTCCTACATTTCACCTCGTCGAAGCGATGTAGGCACTGTGTTCACTAGCTTGGAGCCTGAACGGATCTTCAAGGCATGCTCGACGACTTCCCTCAGGATGCCTGGCATGTCTGAGGGTTTCCACACAAAGATGTCTTTATTGGCGCAGAGGAAGTCGATGAGCGCGCTTTCCTATTTAGAGGAAAGCGTGATGCCAATGCACACCACCATGCCATTGAGGCTGTCGAGATCTATGAGGATCTCTTTGGAGCCCTCCACAGGCTGAAAAGACCCGGTCGACTTCTTGGGGTTAGGCGCTTCTTCGGTGACCTCCTTCTTGATGGCGGCGAGCTCCTTGGAGGCGACGATTGCTGTAGCATGATCGCAGCACTCGACTTCGCACTCATAGGCACGCTGGAAGGAGGTGCCGACGGTGATGACCCCACTAGGGCCTGGTATCTTCAGTTTGAGGTAGGTATAGTTGGGGACGGCCATGAACTTCACATAGCATGGATGTCCTAGGATGGCATGGTTGGTTCTAGGAAACCCGACCACCTCAAAGGTGAGGATTTCCATCCTATAATTGGATGGGTCCCCAAAGGTAACGGGCAGATCGATCTGCCCAAGTGGCATGGCCTGCTTCCCGGGCATGACGCCATGGAAAGGTGCTCCAATTGGGTGGACGCATGTCTGGTCGATGCCCATTTCATCGAGCGTCTTGGCATACATGATGTTTAGGCCGATGCCTCCATCCATCAACACTTTGGTGAGCCACTTTGTGCTGACAGTTGGGTCGACCATGAGCAGGTATCTACCTAGATGCAGGACACTCTTCGGGTGGTCAGTCCAATCAAAGGTTATGGCAGACTCTGACCATCGGAGGAAGGCAGGTGTGGCCAGTTCAGTCGTATATACCTCGCGACGCGCGACCTTCTGATGATGTTTGGAGTCGTAGGCCACCGGTCCTCCAAAGATCATGAGGCAACCATCCGGTGTTGGAAAGCTACTATCCTTCCCCTTGGTGTCATCCATGGTGGGGTCAGGGTCCTTCCTATGCTCTCCTTTGTTGGAGTCTCCGACAAGAATCGCCTCATGAGGCTGTAGTCCTTGTACAGATGCTTGACCAGGAAGGCATGGTTCGGGCATGGCCCCTCAAGTAGTTTTTTGAAATGGTTTGAAGTGCCCTCTATGGGCTTTCAACCACCCCTACGGTTAGCGGCGGCGATGAGCGAGCCCTTGTGCCGCTGCTTCTTGTTCTTCCATTTGGCGAAACGATTGGAGGCGCCTTCGTCGGCGTTCTCATCCTGCCTTGCCTTGCCATCGAGACGATCAAAGATCGCTCCGACTGCTTCTTCTCTAGAGGCATGGCTAGTGGCAATGTCTAGGAGTTCCTTGGTGGTTTGCAAGCCCTTGCATCCTAGCTTATGAACCAAAGACTCACAGGTGGTCCTAGACAGGAAAGCTCCTATTACATCGGCATCGGCGACATTAGGTAGTTTGTTGCACTGCCTAGAGAAGTGCCAGATGTACCCATGAAGGGTTTCATCGGCCTTCTACCGGTAGTTCTTGAGGTCCCAAGGGTTCTGAGGGTGCTTGTATGTGCCCTGGAAGTTTCCCACAAAGATCGCCTTTAGGTCTGCCCAAATCTGGATTCTGTTGGTCGGTAGGTGTTCCAACCACGCTCGTGCCGAATCGGCCAAGAACAGTGGAAGGTTGCGGATAATGAAGTCGTCATTATCTGCACCATCAGATTGATAGGCAAGCCGATAGTCTTTGAGCCATAGTCTAGGGTTTGTTTCCCTAGAGTACTTTGGAATATTGGTTCGTGGTCGGTACCTTGGTGGGAAAGCAGCGTTGAGGATGTGTTGGCCAAAGTCTTAAGGCCCCGATAGGCTGGGGCTCAGACTTTGGTCCTTGCCGCTATCGTAGCGTCTACCATGATGAGGGTGATAGCCATGTCTGGCTCCCTCTCTCGGGTCATCGTAGGCACGTCTGCTGACATCGAGGGTGTTGTGTGCATCACGATTGTGGCCGAGACGCTGATGCACCAGGACCGTGGTGCGTTGCCTGCTTCCTTGTGGGTCCTAGTGGATCGACGTGTCCCTACTGGGACACTTTGAGGGCATGCGTTGGTTAACGTCGAGCTTGTGTCGCCGAGACAACTAGCTTTTGGCCTGCTGTGCCGCCGCATACTCGAGCAGCATGCGAATCTCATGGTGGACCTAATGATCCTCGGGCGTTGTGGCCTCTGGAAGGCCATGGAGCAAGGCCACGGTGGCAGCAATGTTTTGGCTCGCACGAGCAAAGCGAGGGAGGGCTTCATCGTCAGCGATGCGATGATCCTCCGGTTCACGTCATGGGCAATGGCGCTGGCACGCCCACTGTCTCCGTGGCGCTCGATCTCCTGATGGAGCACCACACATTCCTTCTTGAGCTAGAGTCATGCTTCGTTAATCTCTCGGTGTTGGGCTTTTAGCTGCTCCATCGGCATGCGTGGCGGAGCCGCTGTCTCCCTTCGGCCTCATTATTGAGGTCGTTTGTTGGGGTAGCCTCCCCCTCATGGATGCTTTTGACATGTCCCATAGGGGTACCCATCATGAAGCATTTGTGAGAGGGGTGATGGCTCCCCCTGCTGGAGTCAGAGCTAGTGGGTGATTCTGGCTCGTTGGCCATGAGGTCATGGAAGGATTCCGCAACGTGTTCGATCACCCCCATGAATTCATTGTTCATGGGAGGTGGAACCATGCATTGTGCCACAAGGTGGCTAATGGTCACCGTGGTGTTGCGGAGACCGAACGGAAGCACTATCAGGGTGCTCCGTATGTGTTTTTCCAGAGAGAGGGGTTCCCCTTCGATGAGCCATGCCATGACATTGGCATTAGAGAAGGTGAGGTAGCATGGGTCCTCCCTGGATGGCTGGGGTCCTAGGGAGACACCGTGCTGGCGCCTAAGCCTCCCATAGTCGATGCCGATGGAGGGGAGAGGTTGGACGGCGGTGTGAGCCAATGCCAACTCTCGTCCCATCGTGACGATGAATTCCAAGTCCCTAAAGCGCATGTGTGCATCTGGGACCCAGCTGATATCGTGGATAGCCATCCATGGCCTAATGTTAATGCAGAACGCATAAAGGTCCCCTACCTGGCGTGCCAACTGTCAGTGTTTCGAGTAAACACCAATGAGTAAATTTGTATTATTGTGCATTGGACCCGGATGGTGTGCTAAAAGACACCAGGTTTATACTGGTTCAAGCATACTGTCCCTACATCCAGTTTGAGGCTACTGCTCATGTTATTAGCACTGAAAAGTTCACAGTAGGGGTTACAAATGGGTGAGAGAGGGATAGGTCACAAGTCTCTAATGGAAAGGTCGAATGGGTGCTAAGAGCTTGGTTGCTGCTCAGCTATGTGTTATGTGATGTGTGGTGTGTTGAATAGATCGGTCCCCTTAGTGGGGTGTCATGCCTTCCCTTTTATAGACCAAGGGGAAGCATGGATTATAGATAGAAGAAAGAAGAAAAACCAGAGGCAAAAAAGGTCCTTCGAAGGTGCCAGGTCTTCCTTTTCCTCTGAGTGAGCCCTATTGACATGACAGATAGTGCTAGGGATAGCTCTAGGCTGGGCATCTGTTCACTGATGTTGCCATGCTCTGGCTTGACCAACAAGTGGTCATGTCCCATCCTGCCCCAGCGGGCGGTGCAACAGACCAGGGTGTTGATCCATGACCCTACGAGGAGCTGACGGCACAGTGACTGCATGTCCGTCACTATAGAGGATGTGAGTCTCCTCCTAGACCATAGTGGTTGTCGTATTCTTCCGTCAGGATCCGCGCCCGAGGGTAAATGGCGGTGCCCACAATACTGTAAGACAAATGTCGGCGCCCACAACACTATTTGGGCTCTGACATGCCCGAAAGGGCCTTAAAGCGCCCATCTTGTCATATCCTGATGGCACATTCCTGCAGAAATGTAGGGTATGGTCCTCGGTATTGTGGTTCACTTGAGTGCCCTGCCGTATCTACGCGCGTAGTTATGAAGGAGCAGCGCGTAGAAGTCGGGTGTGGCAGAGCCAGCCCCCAAACATCGGGTGAGGCAGAGCCAACCCCCAAATGTCGGGCGAGGTGGAGTCTGTCCTAGACGTCAAATGAGGTGGAGCCAGCCCTCAGACATCGAGCGATGCGGAACCTGCCCCTAGACGTCGAGCGAGGCGGAGCCAGCTGTAACACCCTAAAATTAGCTATTTTCTAAAAAGAGTAAAATGATTTCTGTTAATTATTTTGTGCTCATAAAAACATAGGTAAAAGGAATTTTTCTTTAAATTAAAATCCAACATAAGGGTAACAACATGTTTGCGCATACATGCCGTTGCATTGGTACTTTTGTGATGAGTGGAAAATAAATTTAAATCTCAATCTTCAAAATAATATTTTTAAGTAGTGGTTTAAAAAGAATTTGAAAACTTGCAAAAACAAAGGTTAGATAAGATGCTTTGTTTTTAAAATCCAAAGGCTTGGAAAAGGTTTTAAGACGCATTAGAATGACGCCTCTCTTTCTGGGAATCTTTCCGATATTTTTTGGGATTAAATTCCTATTTCTTGGAGCTTTGTCTTTTTCCTCGATCAATCCAAAAGTCTTTTATAGGAGCTAAAACCACTTTGGTTGTGTTCCTCATTCTTCCATCTATTCCTAGGAATTTTCTAGTATTTTTTAGAGCTCAGAGATATTTTTCGAAGCCTAAATAGTAATTCTTGATTTTCTATAATTATTTTAATTCTGAAAATCAATAATTCCTAAAATATCTCCGCTGTCCAAAATCTTCCAACCCTTTGTATAAATATATATATATATATGTCGGCATAGCCCTTGACACGCAGATTCCGAAAGTACAGTCCGTTTCGTGATCCGCCACTCCTATCGCCGCAGATCGGACGCCGAAGTTCGGAAAAGCTAGGTTTCCGGCGAACTCTTCGACGAGCTTTTCCGGCCAAACTGTCACGTTCCAGCGTCAACCACCACCACTACAAGGTAGATATTGTCGTTCTCTACACTGTGACTCTTTTAGTTTTGCGAATCCATCACCGGTTGACCACGTTCTCTTTCCTCTTTCTCTCTTCCGATCAGTTTTCCGGCGAACCTCCATGGCTGCTCGTTTGGTTCTCGAGTTTCTGGCCAACTTGGCCTTGGCCACGCCTTCTAGCACCCAGACCCCGCGCCCCCACCGCACGCCACCCCTGGTCCTGGGTCACATTTCAAACTCTTTTACTTATTTTTCTATAATTGGTGTATTGTTCTAATATAGATGCAATTGTATGCTATGCATGTATGTGTATGGATGTTGTGTGGTGTTCTATGATTACGTCCAGTCGGTGAGATATACGTGGTGATCCAGAAGAAGAAGAAGGACGTTGAAGATTAAAGCTTATTGGAGGATCGGTATTTAAGGCAAGTGTACCAAAGGCCCCTTGTACCTATGAATTATTACACTTCATATTCATGCATGTGTCTAATTTGATATACCCTTAAGGACTTTACCCAGATGAATAATTGTACCACATATCCTTGTTACCTAGGGTTTGGGTATGCATTTTGGATAGATGCTGCAGCGCTGAATATAGAATAATAGTTAAACATGACTAAAGACATTATGCAATATGATAACATGAAGCTTTCTAGCAACAGATAGGGGCTAGAGTACGGGGTTGAGTACTCTAGTACCTCTCCATAAGGACTTAATCCTGAAGCGGCAACCTAGGAGGTTCCGTACAACCCCGAGTTTCATATGGCTCTGACTGTAACCTGTTAACTAGATTATACTAGCTCGTCTGTAGCTTCTAGTAAGGGTAAGAGGGTATCTTTCCTTTTTCTGCTAGGATGTGTGTACCATGCTACATTGCCCACGCATGCCACTCCTCAGTAGCTATGACTTGTTAGTGTGACTAGCTAAGGGTTACATAGTGAAACCCTACCACACTTCCTAGGTAGAGGTGTAGTGGGCTTTGCAAACCCCTGCATTGGGAATCATGGCTCGATGGGTAAAGATGTACAATTTCTACAGAAATATTTAACCTGTTATAACAACCATGCTCACGGATACGAGCGGTTTGGATCCTTCAAGATTAGTGGTTACTGTGGATTGTGGATGCCTAGGAATTGAGATAAACTTGACTATACTTTAATATCACTTGGGAATTAGGATTGTTCACTAAAGTAGTGATACAGGATGCTAAACAATATTTCAAAATGCATAAAAAATATGAACCATAGAAATCAAAGTTCTGATTCAAGCTAAACAAGATCTTTTGGAAGCTTAACATATGGATAATATGATTCATTGAAACGAATTAAGAGAAGCAACAAGATCGGACTTGGAATAAGATGGAACAAGAATCTACAAGAGTGGCCACGTGATGAATTCTCATACAACACAAGGTGAGTATCAAGATGGTGTTGCTCAAGGAAGTGAAGAAGATCTCAAATTGAAGTATCCCTCTCTTCATTGCTCTTCTTCTCCGAATCTCGGGGACGAGATTCATCTTAAGGGGGGTAGAATTATAACACCCTAAAATTAGCTACTTTCTAAAAAGAGTAAAATGATTTCTGTTAATTATTTTGTGCTCATAAAAACATAGGTAAAAGGAAGTTTTCTTTAAATTAAAATCCAACATAAGGGTAACAACATGTTTGCGCATACATGCCGTTGCATTGGTACTTTTGTGATGAGTGGAAAATAAATTTAAATCTCAATCTTCAAAATAATATTTTTAAGTAGTGGTTTAAAAAAGAATTTGAAAACTTGCAAAAACAAAGGTTAGATAAGATGCTTTGTTTTTAAAATCCAAAGGCTTGGAAAAGGTTTTAAGACGCGTTAGAACGATGCCTCTCTTTCTAGGAATCTTTCTGACATTTTTTGGGATTAAATTCCTATTTCTTGGAGCTGTCTTTTTCCTCGATCAATCTAAAAGTCTTTTTCGGGAGCTAAAACCACTTTGGTTGTGTTCCTCATTCTTCCATCTATCCCTAGGAATTTTTCTTGTATTTTTTGGAGCTCAGAGATATTTTTCGAAGCCTAAATAGTAATTCTTGATTTTCTATAATTATTTTAATTCCGAAAATCAATAATTCCTAAAATATCTTCGCTTTCCAAAATCTCGCAACCCTTGGTATATATATATGCCGGTGTAGTCCTCGACGTGCAGATTCTAAAAGTACAGCCCGTTTCGCGATCCGCCACTCCTATCGCCGCAGATCGGACGTCGAAGTTCAGAAAAGCTAGGTTCCCGGCGAACTCTTCGGCGAGCTTTTCCGGCCAAACCGTCACGTTCCGGCATCAACCACCACCACCACAAGGTAGATATCGTCGTTCTCTACACCGTGACTCTTTTAGTTTTGTGAATCTGTCACCGGTTGACCTCGTTCCGTTTCCTCTTTCTCTCTTCCGATCAGTTTTCCGGTGAACCTCAGCTCGTTCGGTTCTCGAGTTTTTTGCCGACTCGGTCTTGGCCGTGCCTTCCAGCGCCCAGACCCCGCACCCCCACCGCACGCCACCCTTGGTCCTGGGTTGCTGCCCTTCCATGCGTAGCCTCGCATCTGCTGCTCATGCGAGCAGGGCTGGGCGCCACCACCGAGGCTGCTCGAGCCTTGCTCGTGCAGGCCGCTGCGGCCCCATGGCTTGGCCCCGCACGTGGGCCCTTTTGCCACCGTGGCTTACAGTCGTCGGCCAGCGCCAGTGCCCCTCTGTCGGCCGTCCTTGACTCCCTCCACGAGCAGCAACTTTCATGGCCAGAACCACGTACGGATGAAGATGAATGAAGCAAGGTAGAAGATACAACTATTTACGATTTTGCCATCCTGCTGTTAATCCCGTCGCTTAATCGTTTTAGCTCCGTTTTAGTTCGTTTTAGTTGTGTTAGTTTCGTGTCGTGGAGATCTACACAGTAGAGTTATTAGTTTTCATATCACATGTTTATGAATTTATTTTATCAAAATATTAATTGTGTCTATAATTAATTAATCGTTGTTTAATTAAAGTCGATTTAGGTATTTAATTTTGATTCGATTGCGCGAGTTTCATCGCAAATGTGTGATACGTGTTCGCAGCGTCATCCAATATAACAAATGTTTCTAAATTTTAATATAAAGTATTAATTTAATTTATATTTATTCAATAGCTTTTAATTAAAAGCAACTACATAGGGTTAACTTTGTTCTTTTCGTGTTAAATCGTGCCAATGTAAGGTACGCGTTAGTAGCAACGTATATCATGTCACATGTTCATAATATTGTAATTTAAATATTAATTTGATTAATGATTACGTAAACTTGTTTCTAAATAACAACAACCTAGGATAGTATCCACCTTTTATAATTACTTGCTAATTAATGTCAACTTAAATATGTATTTATTAATTATAATTTTCTTAGTTTCAACATGATTTATATAAAGTCAGTTAAGATGCTTTCACATGCAGTTTTCTCTTGCAAAGTTAAAGTTAATTTGATTAAATGATCCGTGCATGTTTATGTATAAAATATGACTAGTTCAACTCGGCTTTTAAAATAAAATATGATTTTATGTAATCTGAATTAATATGCTTCATATAGATTTGCTCAATTAAAATAAATCAAGCATACTGGCTTTTTCTCTCTTTTGTAATATAAAATCCCGATAGTCGTTTCTTTTTAATGATAGTTCCGTTATCGGTGATTCTTGCGTTCCCGTGATTGTAGCCACGATCCCACTCTTTTAGTATATTGTTTTATAAGAAAAATCTTTTGGTAGATATATCTTTTCAACTGTAGCTCCGATTAGTGTGCCTCTCACGACTGTGTGTTCATAGCGATGCGTAGAATCGTATTTCAAACTCTTTTATTTATTTTTCTATGATTGGTGTATTGTTCTGATATAGATACAATTGTATGCTATGCATGTATGTGTATGGACGTTGTGTGGTGTTCTACGATTACGTCCAGTTGGTGAGACATACGTGGTGATGCAGAAGAAGAAGGACGTTGAAGATTAAAGCTTACTGAAGGATCGGTATTTAAGACAAGTGTACCAAAGGCCCCTTGTACCTATGAATTATTACACTTCATATTCATGCATGTGTCTAATTTGATATACCCTTAAGGACTTTACCTAGATGAATACTTGAACCACATATCCTTGTTACCTAGGGTTTGGGTATGCATTTTGGATAGATGCTGCAGCGCTAAATATAGAATAATAGTTAAACATGACTAAAGACATTATACAATATGATAACATGAAGCTTTTTAGCAACAGATAGGGGGCTAGAGTATGGGGTTGAGTATTCTAGTGCCTCTCCATAAGGACTTAATCCTGAAGCGGCAACCCAGGAGGTTCTGTACAACCCCGAGTATCATATGGCTCTGACTTTAACTTGTTAACTAGATTGTACTAGCTCATCTGTAGCTTCCAGTTAGGGTAAGAGGGTATCTTTCCTTTTTCTGCTAGGTTGTGTGTACCGTGCTGCGTTGCCCACGCATGCCACTCCTCAATAGCTACGACTTGTTAGTGCGACTAGCTAAGGGTTACATAGTGAAACCCTGCCACACTTCCTAGGTAGAGGTGTAGTGGGCTTTGCAAACCCCCACATTGGGAATCATGGCTCGGTGGGTAAAGATGTACAATTTCTGTAGAAATATTTGACCTGTTATAACAGTCATGCTCACGGATATGAGTGGTCTAGATCCTTCAGGATTAGTGGTTACTGTGGATGGTGGATGGTTGGGAATTGAGATAAACTTGACTATACTTTAATATCACTTGGGAATTAGGATTGTTCACTAAAGTAGTGATACAGGATGCTAAAACTTGATCAACTAAAATTGTGAACCGCAGTCAAACAGTGTCAAGCCTTTTGAGCCTCATAGATCCCTTTGATATACTCGCTAAGCATGGTGAGCTTAGACTTGCTTTATATCTAATGAAAATCCCGGATGGGTACCAGATTGCTAGTCTAGAGGAGTTAGGCTTGTTGTCAACCAGTCAGTCGTCCCTGTGGATTTGGAGTCTTCGCCTAAAGATCAAAGTTGTCTTTTCGCTGTCTATACTCTAATTTTATATTCTTTATACTAATACATTATGTATTTAAGCATTGTCTATTGATATTACCCTTATTTGTGGCTATATGTGAGATTTGACTTCCTGGGCTCACATATAGTGTGTATCTGGTTTTGTCTTTAAAACCGGGTGCGACACTAGCCCCTAGATGTCGGGCGAGGCGAAGTTTGTCCCCAGATGTCGGGCAAGGCGGAGCCTACCCCCGGACATTGAGCGTGGTGAAGCCTGGCCCTAGACATCGGGCGAGGTGGAGTCTACCCCCTGGCGTCAGGCGAGGTAGAGTTTGCCCTTAGATGTCGAGCGAGGCGGAGCCACCCCTCGGGAGTCAGCCTAGGGTTGGGCCCATGGTCTCAGTGGATGGACGAGGAGTGACCCAGCAAGTGGTGTAGTCGCACTCTTGATCGTGTAGATGAATCAACGTTCGATGATCATTAGCTCCTCCTCTTTGGGTACCCTAATATTGGTCCCCGACAGAGGGGTGGGAGCAGGGAGTAGCAGAGGGTTTGCTCATGGTGGATCAACTCATTAGAAAGGTGTCGGGTGGGTTGAGTTCCAAGAGCTCCAATGTTTTAGGCGTATGGGAGAAACATCAGAAGTTGTTGAGGAGAGAGTTAGAGTTGTGCCATCGTGGTCCTTTGTCCAGCGAAGGAAGCTACGTGTTTTAAGTTGGACAAAATTGAAGAACAAATTGATATCTATTGGAAGCAGTGGTCACATACTAAATGGTTGGAGAAGGGTGATAGGAACACAAAATTTTTTCATGCAGCGTGTTCGGAGCGGAAAAGGAGAAATAGAATAGAAAGGCTACAAGATGCTATTGGAGGTTGGGTGGAAGGAGAAGTAGAGAAGCAGGATTTTATTACTAACCTCTTCTTGTAGCTGTTCTAATCAAACGTCCAGGGCGATGTACATAGGCTTCTGCAGTCTACAGAGCCCCGTGTAATGCCAATTATGAATGATTATCTAATGGCTGAATTTACTAAAGAAGAAATCAAGGTGGCCCTAGATAGCATTGGAGATATGAAAGCCCCAGGTCACAATGGTATGCCAGCGATTTTGTATAAACATTTTTGGAGTTTTGTTGGTGATAAGGTGACTGCAAAAGTCCTAGGGATGCTCCGGTGTGGCCCAATGCCGGATCATTGGAATGAAATTATTATATCCTTGATTCCCAAAGTACAATAGCCAGAAAGAGTGACCGATCTCTGCCCAATTAGCTTATGCAATGTGGTATATAAGCTAATCTAGAAGGTCCTAGCAAATCGTTTAAAAAAGATTCTCCCTGATATTATTTCACCCAATCAGAGCGCTTTTGTCCTAGGGCGGCTTATTGAAAGGATCTAAACAATGCCTAAAGGGGGGTGAATATGCGTATCTAAAAATTTCTGCATAAACTCAAAGTAAAATATCAGTGATAGTCGGAAGTTCTGACTGTTTGGGCCAGAAGTTCCAATGCCGGAAGTTCTGACGTAAATAGCCAGGAGTTCCAGCACCTATGTGAAATTCACTAAAGTGCTAAAATAAACTTTGAGTGAAAGATATCTTACAACCCCACTCCCTAGTGGTAAGGTGAAGTGTTGAGGTTGCTCCTTTGACCCTGGAAGGTCACCACTCCATAGATCGAGTCCAAACCCTAAGAGAAGAGTTGGAGAGGAAGACAAACCAACAAGAAACAAATATGATAGAACAAATCATAACAACAACAACAACAAGCATGTGGCAGAACCGCCCAAAATAACACACCTTCGGAGGCGCTTGTCCTCCGCTAGACACTAAGCACCCTGAAAGTTGGCTACATCAGACGGTTCTGTTGAGAACACCCCAAGGGAGAACTCGAACACTCCATGTTTTTCATCCAAGATCCAATAATGAGAGCAAGTTTACAATACTTAGTCCATTCTATACAACAAGAGTTCTTAGAAATACCTTATTACAATACCAAGTTTAGAGTGCGGAATTTAAACAGTGGAATTGAAATAAACATCTAACGATAAGATACATGGATCCGTCTATGCCCACCAGAAGAATCCTCCACACAACAACCACTTCTCAAGCTACACTTGCAACAGGGGTAAATAAACCCTGAGTACACAATGTAGATCGCAAGACTTACCTGACTAGTGGGAATAATTTCCTGACTCCAAAGGATATGATAAGCTTTATGGTTTGTTGGGTTTCCTTTTTGCAAAAAGCATTACTAGTAGTGAATCCTTATATATGTGTTTTATTAGCAGTCATGATTAGTTCATTAGTTAACCATTCTATGTAAGCACCTGTTCTACTTTCAAGCAAGAGTTGAGCAATTAGATCCATTCATCCCATTTCATCGTCCAGTTCTTACTACGGTGCTAGACCATAGCCAAGTCATACTGTATCACACAGCGATTCATGAACCAATATATCCTATCTAGGTATCTCAAAACACATGCCCCGCTTGTACCCCAGGCACAAGTAAGACCAACCCACCACTCTCCTATCAAGGGGTCCAGGTCCCTATCCAAACTTGAACTCCAAACCCCCACTCCTGTGTCTTAGACTCAGTGTGGTGCTTAGACCTCCACCATCCCTGCCTCCAATTAGTCGGTCCAGTAAGAGCCGGAACCCATGACAAGAGAGCAACGAGCCTTCGCGCTCCCATAAGCAAGTATGTGCTCTGGATAATAAGTCTATGATCTGACTACCATCCACAACAATGGACGGTCCTTAACCAACATGGATAGGGAAAAACAGTGTAACCAAGCTATGCCCCGTTGGTGTGGGACACAACTTATTACACCCACCAATACCCATACCATATCCCTACCCAGTCTCTATTTCCTTTCACCATTTTACCATGAGAGTAATAATAATAATCACCTATTGTGAGTAACGACAGGTTACTCACGCTACCGCTAGCCTAAGCATAGCAGCTACTCGACCTATGCTAGTAGGACTCATAGGTAGGTTTATCTATGCATGTAGTTTCAATATAAATCCTGTAATGTAAATGTACATCACACACACACACACTGTTGGGAGTATGCCCTAGAGATAATCATAGAGATGATTATATTGCCTTGTATCCATGATATATTATGAGTTCATTGAATTTCCATTAAAGACAACCTGTATCAATTAGCAATTATGTGAATTGTTTATGAAACTCTTTTACTTGAATGGTTATTCTAATGTTGTCCCTGGTCAGAGTTCGTGTGAGGACACACATGAATAATGGATCAGCACATTATTAGTTGATGACTATGTTTCACAAGTCATAGACATGGAGATATCAAACTAATAATGTGGGCACATGTATGACATGGGGCTGGACTGACCCAACGTGAGATGTCGTTATTATCTCTATTCACATCATGTACATTATGTCCTTAGACCTGAGATTGTTGTATGTATTCAAGATGTGAAACGACCTACTCAGGGACTATCAAACGCTACTCCGTAACAGGGTAGTTATAATGGTGGTTTTCGGGTTTGTCGGGAAACATGCTATGAGACATAGACAATCAAGATGGAATTTGCCCCTCTCTATATATGAGAGAGATATCACTGGATCACTCTAATGATTAGATCAAGAAATGCATGGTCGTGCTTGGGTTAAGTGTTAACCTATGAGTTGGACCAAATATCGTGAGGCAAGGGAATAACAAGTATGTGGTTTTGTGGTGGTTCGTCTGATATGATCTTTGCATACACATAGGAGTTGGCATGCCTTTCTAGAGGTCGCTTCAACTAATGGCCAAGTAGGAGTACTCGGGCCATGTCTATGTGTGCGTGAACCCATAGGGTCGCACGCTTAAGGGGCTGGAAGCCTAATTCGGATTGGATCCGAATTAGACAAGGCTTAGGGTTACTAATGGGCCTCCAACTTAGGAGCTCATTAGGGACGCCTATAAATATGTGGGGTGGGCAACAGGGCTAAGTGATCCATGCCTTTTGGCAGCCACCGCCGCCCATCCTACGCCCGCGCCTGCTGCTCCTCGCGGACCTAGTAGTCCAGAGGCGCAACGCTTCCTCCCTGTACGTGTGGATACCTCGGAGGTGCTGCATCTGGAGCACAAGGACAAACCATACGAAGGGGATGGATGGATGGACGACCTCACAACTGCACGGCACTGCTACGACGTGTTCGACTACATCGAGTTGCTTCCGCTGCACCTACGCGTCTAGTGGTAATCCCGTGATCTATAACTAGCAGTAGATCCTAGTTTATGAGGTCAAATTTTTGTTTTCTGGCTAGCGTAGCATCCTCATAACCCTGAGCTGTTACTGCATTGTTATAGGTTCGGATGAGTGCGTATGGAGATATGCGCGGTTGTAGATGAGTCTCTGATCATGGTTCATGATTTTACTGTGTTGGTCATGTAACGATCTACTCGTACCGGTCGGAATTCCGCTATCCGAGTTAAGTGATACATGTAAATCCAGTCATGGCAAGATGGAGATCAACCAAATTGATCGAATCGAACCTAGGTCAAGTGCCAAGCGCATGTGATGCGCAACAGTGATAGATTGGATCTACTGCCGGGCGCCAGGGTGCAAGAAAAAGTGATGTTCGGTAAAACAGCCATAACTTTTGCATACGACCTCGGATTGAGATGAATTCTATATGAAAATTGTAGAGAAATTTTTTTACATCCGATTCTCATCGGCGTTGTCAGTTTCGCTGAAATTAGATTTGTGAAAAACGGCTGGGAAGATGGTGTTTTTGACGTTTTAAGATTAGATGTCAGAATCAGTTAACTCTATTTTGCAGGAATTTGTGATTGGTATAGCGCTTATGTGTATGTGATGCATGTATGTAATTAATTCATGGCTTGCATGTCATGAGTATGACAATATGGCTGGAGCCACTAAGATATTGTCAAATTGATGTAATGGCCTGCGTGCCAAACTATGATGATCCTATCTACGACTATGTAATCTTCTTCACTGCCTTGCGTTAGTGATAGCTAGTCTTGGTGGACTCATCACTGAAGGATGGCATACATGGATCATGGAGATGGAGATCATCATGAGGAATAGTTCGATGGAGATGGAGATCCCCAAAGGAACATTGGGTTATACCATGTCATATCTGTGTTAATGCCGTTCTTACTATATTCTACTTTCACATGCAATAATGTTTTTGTCTACATGCGATGGTGAAGTAGAACAATCCCTCGGCAATGTTTAAGTTAAAATGCTTCCCCAAACCTTGCACTGTCATGTGTCTTGTACAATCGGTGGTGGGTCAATGAAATTAGGGTGCCACTGATTTTCCTTGACTAGACAGGTTCGTATCGGATACTTACAGTAGAAGGGTTGGTAACTTGGATAAGGTCATCCTAACGGTTAGGGACCTTGGAGCATGAGTAGTTGGGCACCAAAGCATAGAGATGCTACCCAACAACAAGAGTCATATGTGATATGATTAGCAAAGAGTTGCTTACCAATCTACCATGTCTTCTAGCGGTGATGCTAAAGCTCACTAGTAGACTTGTTAGTTGTGGGTCTTGAGTCACTAAATTTCAAGAGAGGGATATTAATTTTAGTGGGAGTAGATTCTATTAAAGTTTTAATATTGTTTACTCTATCTTGGATATATTGTCTTAGTATTTTGCATTACTTTGTTGTAGATAAATGGCACCTAGCAATCAACCAATTACTTTGCGTTCAATTCTTGAGAAAGATAAGTTGAATGGAACAAACTATGCGGATTGGATCCGCAACCTGAGATTTGTTCTCAGGGATGAGAAAAAGGAAGAAATTCTAGACACCCCATTACCAGATGAGCCCACTGATAATGCACCAGCTGTAGAGAAAAACGCTTACAAGAAAGCATGTGATGCCGATCTTGAAGTGAGTTGCCTTATGCTTGCTTGTATGGAACCAGATCTGCAGTTGCAGTTTGATAATAACCATGCAGCGCATGATATGATCGTGGCGCTCAATGATATGTTCTAGACTCAAGCCAGGACTGAAAGGTTCAATGTCTCAAAGGCTTTTGCTGAAACCAAGCTAGCAGAGGGCGCAGTAGTTGGGCCACATGTGATCAAAATGGTTGGTTACACTCAGAGGTTGGAGAAGCTGGGCTTCCCAATTGGCCCTGAATTAGCTACTGATTTTATTCTCGCGTCTCTTCCGCCCAGCTATGGAAATTTTGTCATAAACTACCATATGCATGGGGCGGAGAAGGGCTTGAATGAATTATTTAGCATGCTTAAAACAGCAAAGGCTGATATCAAGAAAGGTGCTGGCATTAGCCATGTGATGGCGGTCCAAAACAAGCCTAAGTTTAAGAAGAAGGGCAATTGTTGGAAGAAGAAAAAGGGCAAGGCTAAAGATGAGATCTCTAAGCCAAACCCACCTGCGCCCAAGGCTGGACCACCTGCTGATGCTGAGTGCTTTCATTGTCATGGGAAAGGTCACTGGAAGAGGAACTGCAAGCTGTACCTAGAATCCATAAAGGATCGCGGTAGTAAAGGTACTCCCACAGCTTGTACACTTGTTGTTTATGTTACAGACATTTTCCTTGCTAATTCTTATATTAATTCTTGGGTATTTGATACTGGATC
This sequence comes from Miscanthus floridulus, assembly GCF_019320115.1. Lineage (NCBI taxonomy): Eukaryota > Viridiplantae > Streptophyta > Magnoliopsida > Poales > Poaceae > Miscanthus > Miscanthus floridulus. The sequence goes on from NC_089596.1 coordinate 12,784,945, forward strand.
GGTTGCTCATATTTGTAATACGATGCGGGGAATGATAAGAAGTAGAAGCATGGAAAAGGGAGAAGTTGATTTCCGCGTGGGCAATAATGCAAGAGTTGCTGCGATGAACGTCGGGACGATGCAACTCCACCTCCCGTCGGGATTTATTATGAAGTTGAATAATTGTTATTTTGTTCCTAGTTTAAGTCAAAACATTGTGTCACCTTCATGTTTGATGAAGGATGGTTATTCATTTGTGAGTAAAGACAATGGTTGTGTGATCTCTAAAAAGTACATGTTTGTGGCTTCTGCATCCATTGTGAATGGGTTACTTATTTTAAATCTTGAAGATGCTCCTGTCTATAAGAGAAGTGCTAAAAGGCCTCGGCTTAATGAGTTAAGTCCTACATATATGTGGCATTGTCGTTTAGGTCATATAAGTGAGAATCACATAAAGAGCCTCCATTCTGATGGGCTTTTAACTTCGTTTGATTTTGAATCATACGAGACATGTGAGGCTTGCCTGCTGGGCAAGATGACCAAGATGCCTTTCACAGGTTTTCCTGAGAGGGCGGCAGACTTGCTGGAACTCATACATACTGATGTGTGTGGACCAATGTGTACGACAGCAAGAGGCGGATTCCAATACTTCATAACCTTCATTGATGATTTTAGTAGATATGGCTATGTCTACTTAATGAAACATAAGTCTGAGATGTTTGAAAAGTTCAAGGAATTTCAGAGTGAAGTAGAGAATCAACGTGTCAAGAAAATTAAGGCTTTGCGATCTGATCGTGGAGGCGAATATTTGAGCCACGAGTTTAGCAATCATCTAAAGAGTTGCGGAATTGTTTCACAACTTACGCCACCTAGAACGCCTCAGAGAAATGGCGTGTCCGAGCGACGTAATCAGACTTTGTTGGACATGGTTCGGTCTATGATGAACCAGTTAGACCTACTGTTATCATTTTGGGGATACGCTCTAGAAACAGACGCTTTCACATTGAATAGGGTACCATCTAAGTCAGTAGTTAAGACACCACATGAGATGTGGACTGGTAAGAGTCCCAGTTTGTCTTTTCTGAAAATTTGGGGTTGTGAAGTTTATGTCAAACGACTTATGACAGATAAACTAACACCCAAATCAGACAAATGGTTTTTCGTGGGATATCTGAAGGAAACTTTAGGGTATTACTTCTACAACCGATCAGAGGGCAAAGTGTTTGTTGCTCGGAACGGTGTTTTCTTAGAGAAAGAGTTTCTCAAAAGAGAGAAAAGTGGATAGAAGGTTTATCTTGATGAAGTTCAAGATGAGCCAGTTGGGAAGGACTCTACGAGTGATGCTAATGTAGCAGAACAAGTTGAGATACCCGTGGCAATAGAAACACTGCCCCAACCACGAAGGTCAGCAATAATTCATGAGTTGCGTGGGGATTTGTTATTGTTAGATGATGATGAACCTGTGACTTATGCGAAAGCAATGATGGACCTAGATTTAGAGAAATGGCAAAGTGCCATGAGATCCGAGATAGATTCCATGGGAAACAATCAAGTTTGGAACTTGGTTGACCCGCCTGATGGGGTTAGACCCATAGGGTGCAAATGGATCTATAAAAAGAAAAAAGATATGGATGGAAACATTCACATCTATAAAGCTCAACTTGTTGCAAAGGGTTTTCGGCAAGTTCAAGGAATTGGCTACAACGAGACTTTCTCGCCGGTAGCGATGCTTAAATCTATCCGGATCATTCTAGCAATAGCTGCTTATTTCGATTATGAGATATGGCAGATGGATGTTAAAACAGCCTTTCTAAATGGGAATTTGGATGAGGACATGTATATGATATAGCCCGAAGGTTTTGTTGATCCAAACAATGATAGAAAAATTTGCAAGCTTTAGAAATCCATTTATGGGTTAAAGCAAGCATCTCGGAGTTGGAAAATTCATTTTGATGAAGTGGTCAAAGGGTTTGGCTTCCATCAGAATGAAGAAGAACCTTGTGTTTACAAGAAGGAAAGTGGGAGCGCTGTTGTATTTCTGATCTTGTATGTGGATGGCATATTATTGATTGGGAATGACATTCCTATGTTGCAATCCGTAAAGACTTCACTGAATAATAATTTTTCTATGAAGGATTTAGGAGAAGCATCATACATTTTGGGCATCAAGATCTATAGAGATAGATCGAAGAGGCTTATAGGATTAAGCCAAGATACATACATTGACAAGGTGTTGAAATGATTCAACATGGAACAGTCCAAGAAAGGGTTCTTGCCTGTCACATGGTATGCGCTTTAGCGATAAACAGTGTCCTTCGACAACTGATGAGCGGAAGCGCATGAGTAAGGTTCCATATGCCTCGGTAGTTGGTTCCATCATGTACACCATGATATATACTCGCCTAGATGTCTCATGCTCGAGTAGGTACCAAGCTGATCCAGGAGAGAGTCACTGGACACTTGTTAAAAACATTCTTAAGTACTTGAGAAGGACTAAAGATGTGTTCCTAATCTATGGAGGTGAGGAGGAGCTCGTTGTAAATGGTTACACCGATGCTAGCTTCCAAACTAACATGGATGATTCACAGTCTCAATTGGGTTTTGTGTTCACGATAAATGGTGGTGCTGTAAGTTGGAAAAGTTCCAAGCAGGAGACGATGACCGATTCTACAACAGAGGCTGAGTACATTGCAGCTTCTGGAGCTGTGAAGGAAGGTGTTTGGATGAGGAGGTTCCTCATTGAACTTGGTGTGTTTCCGAATGCGTCCAGCCCATTGAATCTACATTGTGACAACAATGGGGCAATTGTGCAGGCTAAGGAGCCAAGGAATCACCAAAAGAGCAAACATGTACTGTGGAAACTTCACCTCATTCGAGAGTTCGTTAGACGAGATGAGATCAAGATGTGCAAGATACACACAGATTTGAATGTTGCAGATCCTTTGACAAAGGCTCTTCCACATCCTAAGCATGAGGCGCACATAAGAGCTATGGGTATTAGATATCTTCGAGATTAACTCTAGTGCAAGTGTGAGATTGTTGGGAGTATGCCCTAGAGATAATCATAGAGATGATTATATTGCCTTGTATCCATGATATATTATGAGTTCATTGAATTTCCATTAAAGACAACCTGCATCGATTAGCAATTATGTGAATTGTTTGTGAAACTCTTTTACTTGAATGGTTATTCTAATGTTGTCCCTAGTCAGAGTTCGTGTGAGGACACACATGAATAATGGATCAGCACATTATTAGTTGATGACTATGTTTCACAAGTCATAGACATGGAGATATCAAACTAATAATGTGGGCACATGTATGACATGGGGCTGGACTGACCCAACGTGAGATGTCATTATTATCTCTATTCACATCATGTACGTTATGTCCTTAGACCTGAGATTGTTGTATGTATTCAAGATGTGAAATGACCTACTCAAGGACTATCAAACGCTACTCCGTAACAGGGTAGTTATAAAGGTGGTTTTTGGGTTTGTCAGGAAACATGCTATGAGACATAGACAATCAAGATGGAATTTGCCCCTCTCTATATATGAGAGAGATATCACTGGATCACTCTAATGATTAGATCAAGAAATGCATGGTCGTGCTTGGGTTAAGTATTAACCTATGAGTTGGACCAAATATCGTGAGGCAAGGGAATAACAAGTATGTGATTTTGTGGTGGTTCGTCTGATATGATCTTTGCATACACATAGGAGTTGGCATGCCTTGCTAGAGGTCGCTTCAACTAATGGCCAAGTAGGAGTACTCGGGCCATGTCTATGTGTGCGTGAACCCATAGGGTCGCACGCTTAAGGGGCTGGAAGCCTAATTCAGATTGGATCAAAATTAGACAAGGCTTAGGGTTACTAATGGGCCTCCAACTCGGGAGCTCATTCAGGACGCCTATAAATATGTGGGGTGGGCAACAGGGCTAAGTGATCCATGCCTTTTGGTAGCCGCCACTGCCCATCCTACGCCCGCGCCTACTGCTCCTCGTAGACCTAGCAGTCTGGAGGCACAATGCTTCCTCCCTGTACGTGTGGATACCTCGGAGGTGCTGCATCTGGAGCACAAGGACGAACCATACGAAGGGGATGGACAGACGAATGACCTGGCAACTGCACGGCACTGCTACGACGCGTTCGACTACATCGAGTCGCTTCTGCTGCACCTGCGCGTCTAGTGGTAATCCTGTGATCTATAACTAGCAGTAGATCCTGGTTTATGAGGTCGAATTTTTGTTTTCCGGCTAGCGTAGCATCCTTATAACCCTACACACACACACACACACACATATATATATATATCCAATGATTATTCAAAATAAGGGTTATGCACCGTGGCTTGCCTTACGCAGGCGGATTGTTAGCTATGTCAGTCGTCGGTGGTTGTGGGGCTTCCTCCTGTACAAGAACCTCCTCCTCATATTCCTCGATCACCTCCTCGTATTCCTGCTCTTCGGCGGTCACAAACTCCATCAACTCATTCTCTACATGCATGCAATGATGATGCAACACTTAGTATTTTGGCAACAACAACTCTTAAAATAAGAACACACATGATAAGCTACTAAGCTAGCTCTAATGACCAAGATACTAAGCTAATAATTATCTCTACCAAATAGATTTCAAGCTCACCCTACAAGTGCTTAACTTTTATAAACCAATATCATGACATTATTCCTTTAGCCTTAATGGGTATTTAGCTACCATATTAAGTAGTCTATTCTAGGGCTACCAAAATTACAGTGAGCACATAATAATACAATGAAGCTACTATGAAAATTTCAGGGTTTTTGCTATCACCAATCTACCAAAAAAATTCCTACAATTATTAATCAAAATAATACTAAGCATCTCAACTATTTTAATGCTCCTTAGCAACCACACAGATATGTATGAACTAACTATACTAACAGGTAGACAATGTTTTTGGGAACCAAACAAAATTAGTTATTTCTATTTTCCATGAAACAAAATTAGTTATTTCTACATTATTTTATAATAATTACCAAAGTTCAGCTTAGAAATAAAATAAAAAGCTATTTCTATTTTCCATAAAAAATAAGGCGATTTCTGCCCAACGTGGCCCACGCGTGGAGGTGGCCCACGGTGGGGAGCCCTCGCGCGCACTGGCACTCTTGCAAAAACGCCCTCGCATTATCAGACAATAGCGTGAACACTACACGTGCTATTTCTATAGACAAGGACTTTGCAACGGAGCCCTCATATCTTTTCCCCTTCGCACCGAAGAGGTCCCCGAGATGCCCTGTGCTCGCCGGTGTGGAGGATGGTGGTACTAGGCAGTACGCCGGCCACTTGCAGCTTGCACCGACCCAACTAACGAGCCAAACCCCATCTACGACCCTAATGCCTACCCTAAGCGGCGATACGGAGCAACAGGGCGCACTGGAGCGAGTTGCCACCCCGCGCGGTCGCCCACGATTACACCGCGGTCATCCTAGTGAGCTACAGTGCTAACAGGATGGTAGAGATAAGGGATAAGCACCAGGGGCACACCGCGAACCCGACCAAAGAGGTGGTTCGGCCGACGACTATCTGAGCAGGGCTAGCCATGTGCGCGCAACAAGCACAGTGATGAGCCGCTATGGACACGGTCTCATCAGCGGTGGCGGGGAGGCGGTAGAGCTCCCACTGGCATGCACATGGTGGATAGGGAGTCAAGGCAAGCTAGTGGTGTAGAGGAATTTGCGTGGGGTGAAGTGGTGGAGGCTAGCCATGGTGAGGCGGGCTGGGCCTTAATGGTGCGGTGGCGGGAGCAAAGCTCCAAAATTGGAGCTCAACCTGGCTATAATCAAGGAGGGGTGGGGGCGGTCGACAAGAGGACATAAAGGTGGAGATGTGGGCGTGAGGAATTGATGAGAGGTGCTCGCTCTCTGGCTCATCGTGGCCATGACTCGATGGCGGCGAAAAGCGGAGGGAGAAAGAGAGAAACGGGGTGCGACAGGTAGGCTCGATTCGTCCTCGCCTTGTCGAGACGTGAGCGGTTGTGGCCAGGGGACCTACATCCAAGCAAGAGGGGATAGGTGCGAGCATCTACGACTGGCCATGGCCCACGTGCCACAGTGCCATTAATAGCGTGACGACGGTGTGCACGGGCACGTGCGGATGGCACCCAATCGAGCCAGGGAGGGAGTGGCTCGATGCAATGAGCAAACATGAGTATGGGAGTGACACGACGGTAGTGGTAGCATTGTGACACGAAGCAACGGTGGTCAGACATGACGGTAGCAACAATGCAGCCGTGGCGGCACCAATGGCAGCAGCGTGAGGCTAGGTAGGACGGCATGAGGCCAGCGGCTCGCTACGACCGGACTCAGCCAAGCCCAGGCGGCCCGACCAACCTAGCATGGCAGCATAGGGTGACATCACAAGACATGACCATGTGCATGGCATGGGGAGGGCACGCGGTGACCACGCACATGGCACCAACCAACCCAAGACAGGTGACGCGCATGAATTTTAAAGCGCCCAACATGACTAAACGGTTGCTCCAGGAGCCAAACCATCTTCACCATGCTCAAGATGGCATATGAGGCTACCAAATCGAGCTATAACACTACACCACCCCTTAACCCAATCTCTCAAAATAATTTGCTAAACATAGCAATGTCTAGTTGTTGGCAGACTTTCTAAGTTTTTGAGCTAGATTTGTTTTCAAGTTCCGTTTGTAGACTATTAGAAATACTAGCTAGTAACATTATTTTTCTATAGCAAGTATTTCATTGTCATCTACAAAGTTTGTACTTCAAACTTTATTTAAGTATCACATACATGTTCTATAGCATTTTGGCTTAATAAAAATTGGTTTTAAACCCTACTTGATATGCACGAACCATCGAACCAACTTTCGTTTAGCATTTTTATTGATCATTTTGAGTTACAGAAATTGATCTACACACTTCACCACATGCATTAACACATAAGTATGATGCTCATGACAAGTTTTAGTAAATGATTTAGGGTGTAACACCGAGGGTGTTACAAAACACGTGAGACACAAGGATTTATCCCGAGGTTCGGCAACCCCACAAAGGAGCTCCTATGTCCTCGTTGTTGAGGTGACCACCAAGGTCGGAGTCTCTTCCACCTCCTTTCCTCTCTCAAAGCAACCACAAAGGTTACTTGAGCTCTACACTAAGAAATCAAGGGTAATACAAACTTTCCATGGAAGCTCTTGGGCGACGTCTAGCCAGCTAGGGTTCCAAGAACCCTAGAGTAATAGACGCAAATCCAACTGGCTTGACAAAAAAAATCAAGTGCTCAAGCTTGCCAAAGTGATTTTCTCACATAATGCACTCTCCTTTCACTCAAAACCCTAGGGAATCAAAGGTTGGAGCCAAGGGGAGAGGAGAGTGGTGCCTTGAATGCTTGGGAGCTATTTTGGATGAATGTTGGTGAGCAATGAATGAGTGGTTTCCAGTTAAAAGAGAGAGAGAGCTATTTATACACATAGTGAAATCCAACCGTTCAGATCTAGGTCGGAAGTTCCAACATAGATTGCCAAAACTTTTGGCCCTTCTGTAAAACACTATTCAAAGCGCAGTCAAAGGTGATCAACACAGCTGGGGCCTGAACTTTCGGTAGTCGGGACTTCCGACTCACATCGGAACTCCCAACCTAGAGCCGAGCTAGGGGGCTAAGTCCTAAAGCGTCGGGACTTTCGGCACCTGGAACTCCCAACTTCCATCGGGACTTCCGATCGGTGAGTGAGCACAGGCAGGGTAATGGTTAAGTCCTCAAGTGCTAGAACTTCCGGCACCAAATGCCATAACTTCCGATGGCCAGAACTCTCGGCTCACGCTGGGACTTTCGACTACCAAAAGTCCAAGAACTATATCTAAGTGTTTGTGAGGTGATTTTGTGTCTCTCTTTTGATTTTATTTTTATACTTGAGCCCTCTATCTTCCTCAGACCACCTCAACTTGCATCTCTCTTTATAGTACGACATACCTAAACCCAAAACAAAATTAAAAATGTTTGAAGCGCGCTTTGGGTTCGTTCGCCTTTTGCACTTGAAGAGTTGAGGGATACCATTTCATCTTAAATCAACTCTTTGAAACTTTCAAAGGACTAAAGCTGCAATATATCTCAATAAGATCTCATTAGTCCCTAATTTGGATGTCATCAATACACCAAAACCCACATAGGGGGCAAATTCACTTTCACTTATCTCTAACAATATCTTGATAGCTTATGAACATACTCATTTCCTAAAAAATAAGAGAAAGGGGGCTGCTGGTTGGGCTACGATAAAACTGGACATAAGTAAAGCTTACAACCATGTCAAGTGGGAATTTTTGGAAGCTATGATGATCAAGATGGGTTTTGCTCAGATTGGGTCTAGTTGATTATGAAGTGTGTTACCTTTGTGTCATATTGGCTCCAAGTGAATGGCAACTTGTCCAATAGTTTTGTGCCAGAGCATGGTCTACAACAGGGGATCCACTCTCTCCCTATCTATTCCTACTCTATGCAGAAGGCTTTAGTGCATTGTTGAAGGATGCTGAACGAAGGGGGGTGATCATAGGTGCTTGTATATGCTCAAATGCTCCAAGTGTGTCCCACCTCTTGTTTGCTGATGATTCTCTTCTACTAGTCCAAGCAAATAGAGAGAATGCCAAGCATTTGCAGTCTATTCTACAGTTGTATGAGAGTGTGTCTGACTAGATTATTAACAAGGAGAAGTCAACTATTCTTTTTAGTAGAAACACGACGAGTAGGGATCGGTGAGATGTGAAGGATTCTCTATAGATTGTGAAGGAAGCCATGAATGATCGCTATCTCTGTCTTCCGGTCAATGTGGGAAATGATAGAGCCAAAACCTTTGCTTATCTAAAGGACAGAATATGGCAGCGGATCTAGGGATGGAAGGAGAAAATGCTTTCATGTGTTGGGAAGGAAATCTTGATTATAGTGGTTGCATAGGCCATCCCAACTTTTGCCATGGGGTGTTTTGATTTGACAAGGGCCTCTATGATAAGATCAGCGCGATGATTCTGAGGTTTTGGTGGAGCCAACAAGATAATTACCAAAAGATACATTGGCTCAGCTGGGATAAATTAACGAGGTCAAAGGAAGAAGCAGGCTTAGGCTTTTGGGACATCCATGCTTTTAATTTGGCGATGCTAGCGAAACAAGGGTGGAGAATGTTGATGAACCCTGATTCGCTATGTGCCCAAGTGATGTGAGCAAAATACTTCTCTGATGGTGATGTGTTATGAGCCAAACTAAAGAGGCACATGTCTTATACTTGGCGTAGTATCTTGGCTAGGATTGAGGTGCTCAAGAAGGGACTGATCTGGAGAATAGGTGATGGAACAACCACTGCTATATGGACTGATGATTGGATTCCAAGGGATCAATTGAGGAAACCATACACATCGAGGGGTGGAAATATGCTACATGAGCGCATGGACTTCTTGATCCAACAACGGGGCTCTATGTAGGATCTCTGGTTGGCCTAGGGGGGTGAATAGGCCTATCAAAACAAACACTCAAACTTTTATCAATTTCACCCTATGGCACTGCCGCTCTGATGGGTGGCACTACCGGACAGCGACACTGTCAGGCCCGAACAGCGGCACTACCGCACCTACAGACAACTTTGAGTCACAGTTCAAAATCAGTGAACGGAAACTTAGATTGGAGAACTTTCTCAGCTTACTGTAGGTATGATAATCATAGATCAAGAGCTAGAAGTAGTAGGGACACCACACACAAGTAGATCGACTAGAAACCCTAGAAATCACCTCAACAACAATATGACATGCAAGTAATGGAAATCAAGCACAAGAGACACAATGATTTATCCCGTGGTTCGGCTCATCACCAAGGCTTGTTTATGTCCATGTTGTTGAGGTTAGCCACTAAGGCTTAAGGCTTTCCAACCCTTCCTTGTTCTCAAGTCAAGAGACTTAACTCTTGAGATGAGGGGTGAGTTTACTAGCTTTAAGAGATGGTTACAAACCTCTTGGGGCTGCCACATAAGTTGGCAAGCTCTATGGGCGATGCTCTAGCTGGCTAGGAGCTAAGCTCCAAGAGTAACAAACACAACCACCGGCCAAAACGTGAACCAAGTGCTCTTTTGAATTGAGGAATCAATGGAGCTACTCTCTAATCGAGTTTTGGACCCTTTTCTCTCAAGGATTGATGGGAAAATCAATGGATTTGCTTGAGGGCTCAAGGTCACTAACGGAGGGAGAAAGAGAGAGCTCTTTTTCTATTTTTAGATGAGCTGGGATGAGCAGAAGGAAGAAGATAGCCGTTGGATAGGAAGAGGATGGGTATAAATACCCCCTCAGCCCCAATGGTCACTTAAGTCACGGTAGTGCCATGGCTTAAGTGCGGCAGTGCCGCATCAGTCAAGACAACAAGGGTAAGAGCTATTGGGACTTGTCTTGGCTGTGAATCTGAGGACGCATGTGTATGTTTGAGAACTTGGTAGCACATGTTAGCTTAAGAATTGTGTCCCCTTTATAGTGTGACTTTTCCTATACTCAAATTCAAAATATAAAAGAATTTAAACCACCTTTGAGTTTGAAGCCATCAATATTTATAATTAGGGGCTCCTCTGTTTCATGTAGCATCCTCGAATATAAATTCCCAACTTGTGATCTCGATAAATCTCATTAGTTCTCTAATTGCGTGGTCATTATCACCAAAACCCACAATTAGGGCTTGATTCCACTTTTAATCTCGCCTTTTTGGTGATTGATGACAACCCAATTAGAGCTTACAAAAGATATGAAATAAATACTGAGATTTTTCGAACCATGGGTGTAGAGCCTCCACCCAAATGTGTGAATAGAGAATTGAATTCTCAAATTGGCATAAGAAGCCAAGATTCACATTTTAGTGAAACTGATGGGGCTCCCCCTACATCCATGCTCCTATGGGGTGCTGCATACTGTGTCAGGTATGTAAAACGTGATGCGAATGATAGTTTATGCACAACATGTTTTGCTGTTACAGCTGGGTGTGGCACTGCCACACTTGCTGTAACAGCACATATCCGAACATACACCATACAACATGTGATACATATAAAGATATTCATTCTAGCACAATTGTATCACAAGCAACAACATAGATTAATATATGTCCATATCCTACACATATATAAAGTACTTAAGTAGCATTATTACATAAATAGAGTTTCTAATGGACTCTCAAACTCTCACCTAATGAAGACTACTCTAAACGGATACGAACATGACTCTAGCTGCAGCAACCTCCTCTCCATGGCGCCGAAAAAATTATTGGCCCCTCTAATTTTCTCCCCCTTTGACATAAAGCACCAAAAAGAGAAGAAAAGAAGAAAGACCAACACTCACTCCTCATCCTCTTAGATGCTGTCCCAATCAACATCATCCCCACTAGCAGCTCCACTAGCACCTACAACATCCTACTCTTCACCATCATCATCGTCGGAGGAGGAGGAGGAGGAGGAGGAAGAAGAAGAAGACATCACCGCCCTCCCTTGGCGATGAGTGGTCAAAGTGTGGTGCTCACACGTGGTGCTCCTCCTCATGGACTGCAAGGTGGACCTCAAACTGATGTGAGGATCAAGCTCTGGCTGCTCCTGCTCCTTCTCCTCCTCCTCATCCTCTGAATCTATCACAAAAAAGCTAGGGAGGTCATCAAACCATGATGGTGACTGAACTGGAGAAAGAGGTGGCAGCCCTGCACGCTCTCTAGCCTCCCGGTTGGCTTCACGGTTCTCCAACTAGTCCTAATATGTGGTCCTCGCTGCATAGGTGCATGTGGTGAAAATAGCATTGATCCACTTCCCAAACTTCTCCATCTTCTTTTCCTTACGAGGCCTAGAGTAGGACGACTCAAGCACGTCCACAATTGATGGAGAGCGTCTCATTGCCCAGCTAGCACCTACTCCTTAGGTCTTCTCAATCTTATAGACGGTGTAAAGACCATCTTTCTCAAATCTATAGCCAGTGACCCTCTCAATCATAAACATGAGATAGGGAGCATAGGGTATCCCCTTTCTCCCATCCTCCATGGCGTTCCTTAGCTCACACCACATGAAGTGAGGGACATTAAACCTGTCACCTCTAGGAGCAAATCTAGCAAGCACATTCCTCACATATCCATTAAGATCATAAGTTGATCCATCCTTGGGATTGATAGTGTGCCTAATTAAATTGTTCAGAATATAATAATAGCTCTTCAGGCCACTGACCTTCCCATCTTCACTTCTCCTGTCAATCCACATATAGGCAATATCACAGATCTCAACTCTAGCCTCATTATGAATGTAAGTGAAACCCCGCTCCTCCTCTCTAAAACCAAAGATCTGGCTAAAAGTCACAAAATCAACTCTATAATGCCATCCCTCATCCATCCAGTGAATCTCATCAATGTAGATGCTATAGAAGAAATTGTCATGGAACTAGGCTAGCACTTCTTCATTCCTATTATATCTGAAGCTCATAATATTAGTGAGGCCAAACAACTCACAAGCCTTGATCACCTTATTGAACTCAGGCTCATTCTTTCCCTTCATCTCCTCCCAATCAACATACTGCATCTTGACAACCTTGGATTTCTTGGAGTTGAAGTTCATAGATGCATCAAAGTTGGAATGAAACTCATTCCAAAACCTGTAGTCAATCCTCAAATCCTTTGGCTACTAATAGGGATTGTTTTCCCGTGCTTCTTCCACCATCTTTAGCTTTCCCGCATAATTGAGCATGGGATGAGGACATGTGTCAACAAGACATCTCATAACTACATCCTCATAATACTCTCTAATGTAGCTTCTATCAAACTCCTCAAGATGAGGTGGAGTATCTAGGCAAGCACCTAGAGGAATGGTGCGGCTAGCCCTCTCTAGGTTCTCCTCATCCTAGATCATCTGATCTCTCCTTCCTCTATCTCTGGCAACATCTCTGCCTACTACACTGTAGCTACCCCCTGTTGTCCTACCATGACCATGACGAGGCATCTGCTTATCCTGAGGCTTGGTCATCTTTCTCTTCGCCCTCCGGTCATCATAACCTCTAGAGGTCATCTATGCAAACAAATATAGGTCCAAATGAGAACTGTATATAAGGGGTATAGAAGAACACTTGTAAAACACTCTAGATGGATGAGATGATTCAAATCTCAGGTTAGGAAAGCACCCTGAACCAATCTGGTCAGAGGGTATGGCATTACCGCACCTAGTACTTCACCTCTCCCATGATTCATTTCTTCTCAACTATTCAGACTATTTCTCAACCATTCTTCTAAACCACTAGACAATCTCAGAATGAGTAGACCTAAACAAATACATGGAGTTGTCTACAATGTAGGTAAAGTAGCTACATGTTTAAGATAGAAATACATCTGGGGCACAAATCCAACCAAAACATAGAGTCATTGATGGAACAACATATGTATTTACATATTCATTCTGTTGAGTGCGGCACTGCCGCACCCAATATGCAACACTACCATAGGTATAGATGAGGCTCAACCCACGAATCTTTGTTTTGATTTAATTCATTCATCAAACTAGTTTCTACCCTAATCATGCAGTCACTATAAACCATCATTCAACAAAGATAGAGCTCCATGGCATAGATCGAGACTAGGTTAGGGTTACACCTTGATTTACATGGATTGAGAAGGAAAGGAAGAGAATGGATCCATCCATGAACTTCGGCTACTGCTAGTGATGACAAGGAATAGCACCAGTAGGCCGTGGTAGTGCCAGAGGAGGCGACACAACGCTGGACAGAGTGGCGACGACAGTGGCTGTGTGCGTGTGTGTGGGAAAGAAGAGGCAGCGGCGGTTGCGGTGAATAAGGGATAAGGGAAGTTACCCTAGGAGCCAGGTGAAGTAGAGAGGTAAGACAGGCCCCCACAGTAATTGTTGTTCTTGGGCCAAATTCTAGTTGGAATTCAAAGTGTGGCACTATCGCTCGTCACACGCGGCGCTGCCGTAGTGCGGCACTGCCGCAGGGCAGGCGCAGCACAGCCGCATTCCCCAGTATAGCAAATTTAGCTACTAACTAAATACCTATATATATATGATATGGACACATATCTCGAGCACAATATGATCAGCAACAAATAATTAATACAAATAATGATCATAATACACTTGTTTCTTTTGATAAACATTTTAAGCACAATATTTAAACTTTTGCAATTCATTTCTCCTATCCACGCTAGTTCATCAATCAAGGTGTGCTATAGTTCAAACCATGTTACGAGAATCAAGTATATTTAGCTCACTACGCAAAGCACAAAACCTTGACTCATCAAGAGGCTTAGTGAAGATATCGGCTAGATGCTTTTCGGTACTCACATGGCGAATTTCAATATCTCCTTTGGCTTCGTGGTCTCTCAAGAAATGATGTCGGATGTCTATGTGCTTAGTTCTTGAGTGGCTTATGGGATTGTTGGCTAACTTTATGGCACTTTTGTTGTCACATAAGAGTGGGATTTTAGTCAAGTGACATCCAAAATCTTGAAGGGTTTGCCTCATCCAAAGTAGTTGAGCACAACATGCACCGAATGCAACATACTTGTCCTCGATGGTGGAAAGGGCTGCACAATTTTGCTTTTTAGAACTCCAAGACACTAGGGACCGTCCAAGGAATTAACATGTCCCTAAAGTGCTTTTTCGATCTACTTTGCAACCGGCGTAATCAGAATCCGAACACCCAAGTAGATCAAACCTAGAGCCTTTAGGATACCACAAGCCAAGGTTAGGAGAGAGTACTAAATATCTTAAGATTCTCTTAATAGCCACTAAGTGACACTCTTTCAGGTTAGCTTGAAATCTAGCACACATGCACACACTAAGCATAATATCAGGCCTATATGTGCATAAATAAAGTAGAGAGCCAACCATAGAGCGATATACCTTAGTATCCACAGCTTTTCTTTCATCATTGAGATCTAGATGTCCATTGGTTGGCATGGGAGTTTTGATAGGCTTGGCATTCACCATGTCAAACTTCTTGAGCATATCATGGGTGTACTTCATTTGGCTAATAAAAGTTTCATCCTTCACTTGCTTGATTTGAAATCCAAGGAAGAACTTCAATTCACCCATCATGGACATCTCAAATCTCTTGGTCATGATCCTACTAAATTCCTTACAAAAAGAATGATTAGTATTACCAAATATTATGTCATCGACATATATTTGGCACACAAATATATCTTTGCCAACTTTGTCAGTGAAAATGGTAGGATCGGCTTTGCCTATTTCAAAGCCTTGTTTAAGCGAGAATTCCTAAAGACATTCATACCATGCTCTTGGTGCTTGCTTAAACCCATAGAGCGCCTTTTGGAGTTTGTAGACATAGTTGGGAAATTTATGATCCTCAAAGCCCGGTGGTTGCTCAACATAGACAAGTTCTTGAATAGTGAGAAACTTGAAGTCGTGATGAGCGACATAGGCTAGAAGCATTCGAATTGCTTCAAGTCCTGCCACCAGTGCATATGTTTCTTCAAAGTCCAAGCCCTCTACTTGAGTGAAACCTTGAGCAACCAACATTGCCTTGTTCCTTATCACAACTCCATTCTCATCTTGTTTGTTGCAGAAGACCCACTTGGTGCTAATGACATTGGTATTGGGTCATTTCACCAAAGTCCACAGTTGGTTTTATTCAAAGTTATTGAGCTCTTCTTGTATGTCCATCACCCAATCCAGGTCTCCAAGTGCTTGTTCTACCTTAAGAGGCTCCAAAGAGGAAACAAACAAGTAATATTGACAAAAATTTGTAAAATGTGAATGAGTTGTTACCCCCTTTTGAAGACTCCTAAGGATGTTATCAATGGGATGATCCCATTGTATTGTTTGCCTTAGCCTTGGATGCTCAATGGCCTCTTGTTCATCTTCTGGATCTTCATCATAATCTTGCTCAAATATGGGTTGTGGGTTTTGTCCACGAGCTAGAGTCAAATCAGCTGCTACTGACTGTGTAGGTGCGGCACTGCCGCCCTCAAGTGTGGCACTGTCACGTGCAGGAGTTGCAGCATGTGTTTGCTGTAGTGTAGCATCAAGTTTGTCCATGAAAATAGGTGCAGTAGCAACTTGAGGAACCACCACTTCAGTGACTTCATCTTCTTGTGGTCTAATATCACCAATAGCCAATTGCTTGATTGCTTCACATGGTGGATCCTCCTTTCCTACAATACTTGAATCAACTTGCCCCACTTGAGAGCCATTAGATTCATCAAATGTCACGTCTACCACAATCTCAACTCTCCCGAAGGTTTTGTTGAAGACACGGTTGGCATGTTCATTTGATCCATAACCAAGAAGAAAACCTTCATCAACTTTAGGTGCAAACTTAGAGGTTTTGGGTTTTTATTAAGTATGAAGCACTTGCACCCAAACACTCTAAAGTAAGACACCTTAGGCTTATTACCGGTTAGAAGCTCATATAAAGTTTTCTTCAACTTCTTGTGCAGGTAGAGGCGGTTGATGGCATGGCAAGCGGTGTTGATAGTGTCACACCAAAAGATGTCTGTCGTCTTGTACTCATCTAGCATTGTCCTTGCCATGTCAATGAGTGTATGGTTCTTCCTCTCTACTACACCATTTTGTTGAGGGGTGTATAGAGTTGAAAACTCATGCTTGATGCCCTCTTCATCAAGAAACTCCTCAACTAGAGTATTCTTGAATTCGGTCCCATTGTCACTTCTCATTTTCTTGATGGGAAGACCGAACTCCTTTTGAGCTCTTCTAACAAATATCTTCACCTTCTCTTAAACTTGGCACTTGTCATGCAAGAAAAATACCCAAGTGAAACGGAAATAGTCATCAACAATAACAAGACCATATTTGTTACCCCTGATACTTAGGTAGGCGACCAGTCTAAAGAGATCCATATGTATTACCTCCAATGATTACTTGGTGGTCATGATGATCTTTGGTGGGTGAGGTACGCCAACTTGCTTTCTGGCTTGACAAGCGCTACAAATTCTATCTTTCTTAAAGTGAATATTTGTTAGTCCAAGGATGTGTTCATCTTTTAGAAGTTTGGCCAAGTTCCTCATCCCAACATGGGCTAGTCGGCGATGCCAAAGCCAACCTATGCTAGATTTTGCCACTAAACAAGTCTCAAGCTTAGCTTTACTTTTGTTGAAATCAACTAAGTAAAGCTTGTTCTTTAATTGACCCATAAAGACAATAGAGGAATCCTCCCTTCTAAAGACTTCCACACCCTTATCCGTAAAGAGACAATTGTAGCCCATCTCACACAATTGAGAAACAGAAAACAAATTGTAACTCAACGAATCAACATGTAATACATTTGTAATTGAATGCTCAAGAGTTATAGCAACTTTATCGAGACCAATCACATCCCCCTTTGAATTGTTTCCAAAGACAATATTTTATTTGAGTGCGTCATCGGTCAATATAATGAGAACATACTCCTTTCTCTAGTCATATGATTTGTACATCCACTATTAAGCACCCAACTTGATCCAACGGAGGAGTATGCCTACAAAACAAGTTTAGTTGCTAGATTTAGGTCCCCAATTTGACTTGGGGCCTTGCATGTTAGTCACAAGGATCTTAGGAACCCAAATAGAAGTATTCCTATATATGTTAGTTTCCTTTCCAACATATTTTGCAACCACTTTCCCACTGCTGTTGTTCTTCAAAACAAAGAATGATGTCAAGCTTTGTCGAGGTGCATAAGTCTTTGGTTGATAGGCATACTTGTTCTTGGTGGCCCACAATGATTCCTTAGGCTTCTGGAAAACCTATTTCTACTGGTGCACCTTCTTCTTGGGCTTAGTTTGATTAGGAGTAGAATTGCTAACCTTCCCATTTTTGTGGGGCGCGGCACTGCCGCCCTTCACTGTGGCACAACCGCTCTAGGACACTACACTGCCACAGTCTATGCAAGCTGATCTGTACCAATTTTGCCCTTCCTCTCAAACTGCACACACTCATAGCTATTCACTATCCTTCTTTCATTTTCTTGGCTCCTTTTGTGTGGTGGAGCCCATGCTTGATTGAGGGATGCCTTCCTTGCTTAAATTGTGGCCCTTTTGATTCATCATTCTTCTTGTCATTGAATTAGATCACACTCATCCACCCTTTTCCAATGATTTTATTGAGCCTAGCAATCTCCTTTATCATAGCATCCATGTTTGCAAGGTTAGTGGAATAGGCATTCAAATCAAGATTAAAACATTTTCCACAATCTTGACTAGTGGAGGAAGTAGAGGTTTCCTTTGCCTCAGAGAGATGTGAGTTGCTATCACAAAGAATGTCATATTGCATCTCAAGTTCATTGTGTTTTTCATCCAAGTCACAATACTTTTCTTGACAGCTTTATTTGCTTTCTTTGTGATAGCATGGTCCTCTTGCTCTTTGGCCAAGGCCTTGCACAAGGAATCCACCTCACTTCTCTCTAATGCAAGAGCTTCTTTGCTAGCAATGTAGAGATCCTCTTGTTGGATAAGAGTCTCTTCTCAAGATTCTAGCTTGGCTTGGACACTCTCTAAATCCTCCATTAGCTTAGTGATGAATAATTTGGTCTTTCCATCCAAATTTTTAGTTATCATGTTTATTTCTTCATCACTAGATTCATCATCACTAGAGCTATCACTAATATCACTACTAGAGATATCACTAGGAGGTGGAGGAGATTTGGCCTTTAATTTGGATTTTACCTTCTCATGCTTTGCCATGAGACAAATGTGAGGGGAGTAGTAGTCATCATCGGACATGTTATTGAAGAGCCTTGGTGTAGGGGATGACTTGTGAATGGCAACGGTTGCAATCTTCTCATCCTTTTCACTCTTGCTCTCTTTAGTTGAGTCCCATTCATGCCTAATATGAGCCTCTCCCATGTTCTTCTTGCTCTTCCTCCAGTCAGCCTTGTCCTCTTTCTTGTATTTGTTGTCCTTGATCTCATATGGACACTTGGCAATGAAGTGATCGGTGCTACCACAATTATAGCATGTCCTCTTTTTTCTTGTTTGGAAAGTTTCTCTTCACTACCTTGTAGCCTTGCTTCTTTAGCCCCTTGTGAAATATCTTCATAAAGAGAGCAACATCATCAATCTTCTCATATTGATCATCATCATTTTCAATTTCACTTGAAGATGATGTGGTCGCTACTCTTTCTTGAAGTTGCTTGCTTGCTTTGGGCTTGCTAGTTGAAGCTTGTTGGTTGATCTGGGACTTGCTTGTAGAGCCTTGCTTGCTTGATTTGTTGGCCTTGAGAGCTACATCTTTGATCTTGATGCCCTCTAGCTTTGCTTGCAATTCTCCAAGTTTATTCCTCTCATTTGCTTCTTCTCTTTGCATGTCAAAGGTCAAGATCCTCCCAAGTACATCATTTGGTGTGAAGTACTCAAACTTCTTGTCTCTAATTAGAGTGACTATGGTCTCATTTCTAGGTGAATAAGCTTCCAACATAATCTTGACAACTTTGTGATCATCTAGCTCATCACAACCATAGCCTCTAATCTTGCCCACCATTGTCATCAACCTATCAAACATCTCTTGTGGCCCCTCTCCATCCAAGATTACAAACCGGTTGAGCTTTGACCTCAACAAATCAATCCTTGCCTTTCTCACTTTGTCAACCTCTTCATGTGCTAGGTGCAAAGTGTCCCATATTTGCTTGGCAACATCAACTCCAATCACTCTATTGTACTCATCACCATCCAAGGCACTAAGCAACACACTTGTGGCTTGACCATTGAGGTGAATGATTCTCATCTCTTCTAGTGTTGGGTTCTTAGGATCAACTAGAGACTCAAATCCATTGCAAACAATCTCCCCAATGTCGAAATGACACTTAGAACTAAGTCCATCCTTAACCTTGCCGTCCATCCTTTGAAAATCGAAACGATTTCCATCGTACAGGCATGACAACCATGATTGCCCAATCAATTGCCATTACCATGACCTAACTTAATTGCCTCTGTAAAACACATGTTAGTCACAGTAATCACGTATTGTCATTAATCACTGAAACCCAACTAGGGGACTAGATGCTTTCATTCACTAATGGAGGGAGAGAGAGAGAGAGCTCCTTTTCTATTTTTGGACGAGCTAGAATGAGCAGAAGGAAGAAGATAGCCATTGGGGAGGAAGAGGATGGGTATAAATACCCCCTTAGCCCAACGGTCACTTAAGTGCGGCAGTGCTGCACCAGTCAAGATAGCAAGGGTAAGAGTGAAGTTTAAGTTGTCTTGGCTATGAATTTGAGGATGCATGTGTATGTTTGAGCACTTGATAGCACATGTTAGCTTAAGCATTATGTCCCCCTTTATAGTACGGTTTTTTCTATACTCAAATTCAAAATATAAAAGAATTTAAACCTCCTTTAAGTTTGAAGCCATCAACATTTGTAATTAGGGGCTCCTTTGTTTCGTGTAGTGTACTCGAATATAAATTCCCTGTTTGTCATATCGATAAATCTCATTAGTTCTCTAATTGTGTGGTCATTATCATCAAAACCCACAATTAGGGCTTGATTGCACTTTCACTCTAGGATGAGGAGCTTGTCCGTGCTATTTTTTGGTAGTAAGACACTGAGGTTATACTGAGTATCCCTGTTCATGAGGGAATGGATGACCTGATTGCTTGGCACCACAACAAGAATGGTATCTTCTCTGTAAAGTTGGCCTAAAAAGTCCATGTTGCCGATAGGGAAAGAAGCAATGCAGCTAGAAGTGGATGGTCATCTTCCTTCAGTAATGCTAATGGCGATCAGCTGAGGAAGAAGCTATGGAAAGTTGACTGTTGTTGGTATATTTAATGCACACAGATAAATCCACAAGCGCACGGATACCGCTGTAGCTTTCACCTAGAAGTATTCCAAGTATTGTATCCACATGGAAACGTGTGAGAGTAACTACGTGTAACTTAACCTGGAGTAGCAACAAGACTTAAGATAATAGGAGTATAGAGGAGATCACAAAGGTCTTCTAGTTCTAACTTCGGTAAGCTATGTCTTCTATTGTTTAACTGGGGATATTACTAAAGGAAACACAAGCAGAGTATGTTTCTTGTAGTAACTAAATCATGCTAGGCCTACAAACGGGAGGTGGAATACAAAGGATTCAACGAGGCTATAAGAGTCACCCTCGCGAGCTACCCTAGATCTGGAATATAGGGTACATCCACAAGTTACCCGGTCTAAGCACCACACTTACACCTATAATTACTACTTTAACCTAGAGCGTCCTATAGATTAAAGCACTCAAAGAGTTATGAACCTGATGAATAATATAAATATGATGCTTACTTGAATTAGAAGTCGATTACTAGAGAATTCTCAGAAGCAAGCTCAAGTAGAACTTGATTCTGCCAGGGTACAAGCCGTAGAGAGAGTACCGATAGGCCGGCACTTCCTCCAAACTCTTCCCTCACACTCTATCTCACTATTATTTATAAGACTAGATCCTATAGAGGACTAATCTTCTCTTGATAGCTGGCTCTAATCCTAATGAAGAGAATATGAATTAGGGTTTTAGGATGGCTCCAGGGAGGGGGTAGGGGCTGCTATATATAAGCCAAGGTGGAGTAGGGGCAAGGAATAGAGGTGGAGTAGGGGGCAAGGAATCACCACGTCATCGATCCGCGTCAACTCCCTCGATCACCGTTGGATAAACCAACACAAAACCACCTTAAATTCAACGGTGCAGATCTTAGGAACGAGTACGAGGTAGCAGAGGGCGAGCGGGCTCCATGGCAGGCCGGCTGGCCTATGGGCTGGGCCGGCTGACCCACTTTCATGGCCATTTGGCCCAAGCTTCAGTGTGGTGTCTTTTGAAACCTTCTAGAGTTGTCTTTCGCAGTTTTTGCGGGTTTGGAAACAGATGCAGTGATGCTAGGGATCCAGAAGGTGGTTTTGGAAATAGATGCAGTGCATGTCGTCCAAGCAATAAACCAACCAAAACTCGACTGAAGCTCGGCTAGTGGTCTGCTATGAGAGTTGAAGGAATGCTTGCTTTGCAATTTTTCTAGTTTTGTGATAGCTCATTGTTGGGTTCATAAACCTAGGGTCCCCAATGGACCCGCTTCCCTACAAAAACTCAGCTCAGTAGCACGGCGTAGCAACAATGCGCGCTTCCTAGGCTGGCCTAGATACATAATGATAGGCCAGGGCAATGGCCCGATCCTCGACCAGAAGGCCTGGCTAAGGTAGGGATGCAGTCCGACTCTAACCTCATTTTCCGACCGGAGATACGTCGGACCTCTGCTCGTGATTCTTCCCCGACCAACACGGTCGGAGCCGACTAGGAACGATCGTCTAGGGACGCCCGCTCGGTAAGGATCCAAGGATCAGGCGAAGCAGATAAGGTAAGGCGCTCAAGTCAATCACAATAACGAGGATCGTACCCTACACACCTGTAGGACAGTGCCACCAGGCCATGCCAGACGGGTACTATGCAACCTTCTAGGCGGGTCAGAACCCAAACAGTGTTGTGGGCACCGACATTTACCTTACAGTATTGTAGGCGCCAACATTTGCCATACTAGGTGAACACGGTAAAGCCTACCACATGTGTCTGACATAAACAGTATTGTGAGCGCCGACGACCGTCTTGTACCCTATGTCATGGGCAACAAGACTAGGTAGCACACATATCCTTTCTCTCTTTCTCTGATTTGTAAGGCCATCCCCTTCAATTATAAAAGGGGATGCACTCTCTCCCAACAAGGTGGGACAAACTCTCTCTCTGGCTAGCTCTAGACAATCTAAGGATTCGAACAGCTCCACAGCTCTAGAACTCTAAAGCTACACAGAGTACACGCTCCAATAGTTAGCGCGCGTTAGAGCTCCCGTCACTCTCGACCCTTTGGTTCAGAGTCCGACCGGGCCTTTAACACCCCCTTCTCATTTCTACTCGTTCGTAACCCCACAGCAAACTTCAAGCACCTGGGCTCAGGAATAAAGTCACCGACCGACCAAAACTAGACGTAGGGCATGTTGCCTGAACTAGTATAAATCCTATATCATTGCATGCTAGGCCATATCCAATCACAATGCATGGCAAAACTACAAATATTTACTTGTTGGTCACTTTTCGCACCGACACTCATAATCCTCATTCTTGTAATCTTGTCGCTCATAGCTTAGCTGCCCTTGGGGCAAAGTTATGTCCGAATACTAATCTAATTATGGATAGTATTCCACCTTGTATTGATGTTCTGGTGGCCAATGATTTGGCATCAGGTTATGAGTAATGGAGAATGCCTTCCATGTTAAAAAAGATATACATTATGTCTAAATACATAATAAAAACAATGTATCAAGAAATGAACCGTCGGCTGGTGGAAATTGGTGGAATGGTGTTGGCTGTTAGTACTGCACTGGTAGGACATATGGTGCTTAAATGGGCTATGGGCTTTTCTAAGACAATGGGCCGAGTGGGCTATATAAACATAACTCATTATTTCTCATTTATTCTTCCATATATGCAGTTGCATCTCCACATAAATGTTTAATCACATTTAATCATGTATAGTCATGATTAATCGTGATTTGGCCTAGTGCCTGCCTAGCGCCTAGTGCTTTTTGCAACCTTAGCACCAACTATCATAGGATTTTCCATCCAACAATAGGTTAGTGTTTTTGTGTAGGGAACAAAAGGGGTTGCACACGTGACATGAATTTATATTGGTGTGGGTACATGGTACCCTACGTCCAATGGAGAATGCTTCATGAGCTTGCTTGGGTTAAAGGGGCCCTGGTGGTGTTTTGCGGAGAGATTCCACAATGAGTGTCTGGTTTGTCGATTAGGGGCCCTCTATCCCTTTTATATAGTCTAGAGGATAGGGTTAAATATAGAGTCCTGATCGAATTAAAGATATGATTTCTAATTTTGTAATAAGAAAATCTAGTTGGATCCATGTAGATCTCTATAGATTACTTGACTTGTCTAGTCGATGTCTTGTCTTCCAAGCAGTCAAGGTATTTGAAGGGACTGTGACACCTAAGAGGGTGGTTAACTAGGTAACTTAAAACTTCTACTCTAAACCTGGCTCCTAATTATACTTATCATAACTTATGTAAGTAAATAATCTATCTAAATGTGCACTGGAGGTTTTGCAAAGTGTGTTGCCATCTTTACCACAAAAGAGTTATGCAACCTAGGTTCCAATTCTATCAATTAGCCTAGCAAGCTAAACTAGAATAGTAAGCACACAACCTAGGTACACAATATAAAATGTGAAAGCTTAATTGAGATGGAGATGCAAACTCTCGTTGTCAACTATATTATTTTTATCGAGGTATTGAGAAGCTCACACTTTCCCGTAATCCTCACCGGAGCCCCTAGCAAGGATGCCCATATGAGGACCATGTTCCCGGTCGGGTAACTCCATGGATTGCCCATGGTCCTTCCTCATGCGCAAGTGGGTCTCTGTGATGGCCTTCTCTTGGACCGCTCCCCTCCATCTTCAGTATTGTGTTTTCGGCCAAAACACCATGGGTCACATGTTCCCTTTCATACATGTTTGATGGCCACACCACAAACATGGTTGGTGTACGTGATCTCGCAAGATGACAAGCCCCTAGTGTATAAGCATGGAGAACACAATCACCGGGTGGCAAGAGGGTTTTTTAGATGAAAGAAGTTAGCAAAAGGTATGCAAACCTCCCTAAACATTAGGCCTAAACCTAGAGCAAGGACATCTAGCGATGGTCTAACTAGCGTAAGCACTTCGCAAAGCACCTACACTAATCACCAAGTGATTCCTTAAGCACTATGGTGGCTAGAGCAAGTGAGCAACTAGAGTTGAGCCTGGGCCATTCAACACTTTCCATGAGCTCCAACACTACCCAAATGGTTAGCCAAAGGGGGTACATATAGCCCCAAGTCCAAAACTAGCCATTGGTGGCAAATCTGCAACTTTCTACAAAAGCACCGGAAAGTCAGATGCCTACCATCAGAGTTTTCTAGTGACACCACGTCGACTAGCCATCACACATTTTTTTGTGACCATTGGAATTTCCGATGATCACTGGAGATGAAGCTTTAGAGTTTTCCGGTGGCACAAAAATGTTCAGTTGCCCTATTTTCAACATGACTCACTTTCATATTTTCCTTGCAGCGAGGGTACCTAGGGCCCAATATAACAACAGTTAACCATTAGCCCATCCAAATATGTGGGACTAATAGTATCGACATTTTTTCCCACACACGTCCTAGCTATTAGCCCATTAGCTAGTTAAAGGAAGCTAAGTTAGGCTAACTTTAGCCAACAAGTTATTAGCCCATCCAAACATGCCCTAAAAATGCTATTTAAGGTAATAAAGAAAATTGCATGGTACATAGTATGTGATATCATTAATAAAAATACAAAAGTAGGTATGTGCGTTTTTCACAAGCTATTATTGGTGTTGCGAGACAAGAAGCCGCGACTCGCCCCTTTGCAACTCTTGACCCGCCGCCGCCGCCACCGCCCCGCCTTCCACCACCGCTGGTCCCCTTCCTTCCCCTCCGGCGTCACGTCGGAGGCCGAAGGGAGTGGGGATCCATCATTTTAATAAGTTTCTAGTAGATCGAGTCTTAAGGTTAGGGTCTCTCCATGCCAAGTTTCTTGGTGTTGGAGATTTATCTCCTCCTCTCCAGCAATGACGAGGGGGCAGGGTGTAATCGTTTTTTCCATGGCGGCTGTATTGAAGATGAGGGCGACAACTACGGCGTCAACAACTTCACCGGCATGGCGACATGGAGACCTTTCTTTCCGGGTGGCGACATCAAGGCAGAGATGATGTCGTCGCTATGGAATAAGTTTCTCCAGTCTCCTCTCCGTTTTGTTGTGGTTAGATTTAGCCACGACGAAGGATTAGGGAGAATAATTTTCAAATCAGTCTTCCTGAATCTTCGGTGGCAGAAAGAAGAAGAAGGAAGACACAAGAAAGAAGAAATTTCTCAACTCCATCTGCAGGGATGTTGGCTATCGTTCGTTGGGCATTGTTTGCCTGTGCGGTCATCCATACAAAGCGTCAAATAAGTTTGGTGTTGAGATTTGGAGCTATTCACAGTGTGGGTACAATTTAGATGAAAATCTGGATATATGTAGTGTATTCCAGAGTGTTTGTAACGTGTTGATATACCCAGCTATTATCTAATGTGATTCTTCATTGGTCGCAAAAAAATAGGTATCCGCCAATTATTTGAGGACATATATTGGAAGAACTTTTTAGACTCTCAAAATGAGGGTCGAACAATACTAACCCATGAAATGGCACACATTGATGGATCAGTACATCATAATTAAATTGTTGGATTTGTACTGCTTACTTTTACAGCATATCTGTATTAAAAAAGACATATAGTTTGTTGACGTCCGCCACATTTAACATAATATACGCGTATGCGTGTGGTACAATTTTGTAGTACTACAATTTCACAAGACTATAGGTGTATTTACGTTAGGGAAGTTAATTAGTAGCTTAGCCCCAGATCTTCGTTTGCATTCACTACCTACATATATATATGTCCAAATCGTACACTGACCGCACAGTGTAGCTTGTGTAGCATGCCGTAGCGGCACACTGCCAGGGAAATGGGGCAAACAATTAATGCCACGTTCGCTTAGCTGATAAGCCATGACCGAAAATATTGTTGCCTAATTTATTGTAAGAGAAAAATATTGTTCGTTGACTGAAAAAAGTACGGCATATAAGCCTAGCGAACAGGTCATACAGTGCCGGCCCTAGGGGTAGGGCACGAGTTGCGACGGGCGAGGACCTAAGCGGAGAAGGGGCCCAAGCCCAGGTATACAAACCCCCAGGTCTTATAGTCCATTATGCATTAATAAACTAATAAGAAAAGAGACATAAAACTTGTCAGGCGGCCTAAAAAGACAACATCGGTATTTCTTTCCTAGTTTTCTTTCCCCACGGCCTTCGAGTAGAGAGGAAGCGAGGAGTCACGCTGCACACAGCATACTCTGATTGTGAGTTTACGACGTGCGCCTTACACACGCTGCACACAACACACTCTAGTTTCCTTTCCCCACTTCTAGTACTTTGTACCCATATAGTCATATTTTTATTCTAATTTAGGTGTTAGAATTTTAGAATGTTACCTAAGAAACATTTATCATGGGTGAGAAAAGAAAACGAATATATTGCTTTTTTAATCTATATTGTTCCTTGATAATTATCATACATCTACAAATATATTGCTTAATCTACATTGTTCCTCGATAATTATCAGACATGTTAAATTAAAAATATGTTATTGAATTTGCTTTCGTTTTGTAAGTAAAATTAGTGCCTGTATATTATAAGATTTTTTACATGGTTAAGAGGGTTCGTTGCGATGAGATCGCCAGAGGACCCTTAAAATCCTAGGACCGGCACTGAGGGCATAAGGATTTGGATCACACACGGTTTAGGGTCGAATGACAATTAGTTTGGTCTTCAGTTAAACTATATATATAATATTTTACTAAGTCTATAAAAAAGAGTATTAAAATTTATAACACTAAAAAGACATATAACTAGGCGACTATATTGACTTTGCGAATCTCGAGATCCGCCGACTCAGTACTTCGAAGGTGCTTATAGAGATAGCGTTTGCTTCCGTATGTACAACACGCACGTATAGTGTTCACACTACAAAGACATACATCGAGACGACTGTTTCGAGTATGCATGTGTGTTGTATGTGATATCATTAATAAAAGAGTTAAATATATCAGCAATCCTCGAACTTGTAAGGGTGTATCATTTAGGTCCATGAACTCTCAAAATACATTTCTAGGTCCTCTATCTTGATTTTTTTTTAGTTCACCACAGGTCCGTACCATTTTGTCAGTATTTTGCTTAGGTGGCATGCCAGCATGGCAGTTATTTTTACATCTAACCCCTTAGATTTACTTTTCTCTAAGGAAATAGACCCTCTCTTTCCTTCCAATCTGTCATCTTCATCTTTTCCATTCCATACACCAGCTAGCCATGGACCACGGCTGCCCACCCACCCCATGAGAAATAGCTCCAACACTAAGCTCGAACCCAAGACCCGTCGGCTGGCACTTCCACAGCTCTCGACCCATGGATGAGAGCCACGCTGTGATTCACGGGGATCGAGGGTGCGCTCGCGCAGTAGAGCGGCGGTAGGCAAGAGAGGCGAGGAGAACGACATGCCATGGCCATGTTGTCATTGTCCAGCGAGGAGAGAACGAGCAGCTCCATGTGGCAAACATGGTGCCCACTGGAGCATGCTGTCATAAGCAAGAGGTCACGCGCAAGCATGAGCTCAGCCGCCGGCGCTGCAGGGTGTGACATCGGCCTCCGGTGCACGCGGGCACAAGCTCGAGCCGCCAACGTAGGTGCCACCGCTCCTGCTCATAGCACGCCCTGCGGCGGGGGCACCCGTGGCGCTCGCCAACCCACGACAAGGCGGGAGGAGGGGAGGCGGCGGCCGCGGTGGAGGTGGAGCGGCTCATTGCGCTCCTGTCATGTGCTGTTCACGCTAGCCTCATCGCTGACCTTGGTGCCTAGGTCGTCACGCGACTGTTCCGTGTGCTAGAGCATGTTCCACGACAACGGCGAGCTCCGCCTCCTGCCCGCCTGTCGGCGCGCCTTCCACTCCCGCTGCGTGACATGTGTCTTCGTGCGAACCCAGATCCTGTCCGCTGTG
Organism: Miscanthus floridulus; assembly: GCF_019320115.1. NCBI lineage: Eukaryota > Viridiplantae > Streptophyta > Magnoliopsida > Poales > Poaceae > Miscanthus > Miscanthus floridulus. The sequence goes on from NC_089596.1 coordinate 12,813,558, forward strand.
TAAGCGTGAGAAAGAATAATGATGACAACTCAGTTTGTATTCATCAAGGCTTATGCCTATATACATGTACATCACGGTCATAGCTAGCTAGATGCAAGGAGAGCCAAGGAACGTATGCATGTACATCTCTCGGTCAGAACTAGCTAGACTCAAGGAGAGCCTAGGAACGTGCTAATGTGCGCTAACGTTAACATGCTGTGCCGCGCCTCCATCGCGCTAGCACTGTGCGCTGCCCCACCCGCCGCTCACAGACGTCCTCTGTGTCGACCCCAGCAGCATCAGCAGTCGTCGCTCCAACCCGGACGTTGCTGCAGCCGTTCGCGCGTACCCGCTCGCTTGTGGCGTCCCCAACTCGGCGTCGTCAGAGTACCTCATCGAGGAGGAGCTCCAGGTCATGCTCAAACTAAGCCCGTGCGCCACCGCCGGGTCTAACGACCCACCAACCCTATAGTCACATCAGCAACAGCAGCACGAGCTTGCCGTAGTGAAGCGTGGGCAGCTACCATCGTCGCCGTCCGTGGGCCTGACCCCTATGGCATATCGTTGAGGTCGACGGCGGAGCGGTGGAGCAACTGGTGGAACAGTTGAATGCGCCGGTGGAGCAGCTAGCGCTGGAGTAGCCGGTACGACACTAGGACCGTGATGACCGCTAGTGCCGCACGAGTGTGATCTTAGCCACCATCTACAAATGGTGTGCTGTCGCCGGCACAGGCAAGCCCCCATAGGTATGGCCTAGCCACGCCACCACGACTTGTGAGGAGGGGCCAACGAGCTTCGTGTGCAATCATGGAAAAAAATAAAGGAGACGCAAAATGAGCCTAAGGGGTCAAATGTAAAATTGACTACCATGTTGGCATGTCACGTAAGCAAAATACCGCCAAAAAAGCGGTATGGACCTACGGTGAACCAAAAATCAAGATAAGGGACGTAGAAATGCATTTTGAGAGTTCGTGGACCTAAGTGTCACACCCTTACAAGTCGAGGACTGCTGATGCATTTAACTCTTAATAAAAATACAAAAAAAGGTATTTGCGTTTTTCACAAGCTATTATTGGTGTTGCGAGACAAGAAGTCACGACTCGCCCCTCTTGCGACTCCCGACCTGCTGCCGCCGCTGCCACCACCCCGTCTTCCACCACCGCTGGTCCCCTTCCTTCCCCTCCGGCGTCACGTTAGAAGCCGAAGGGAGTGGGGATCCATCGTTTTTAATAAGTTTCTAGTAGATCGAGTCTTAAGGTTAGAGTCTCTCTATGCCAAGTTTTTTGGTGTTGGGGATTTATCTCCTCCTCCTTTCCGGCGATGATGAGGGGGCAAGGTGTAATCATTTTCTCCATGATGGCTCTGTTGAAGATGAGGGTGACAACTACAACGTCTACAACTTCACCGGCATGACGACATGGAGACCTTTCTTTCCGGGTGGCGACATCAAGGCATGTTATAAGTTTCTCCGGTCTCCTCTCCATTTTGTTGTGGTTAGATTTGGCCACGATGAAGGACTAGGGAGAATAATTTTCAGATCAGTCTTCCTCAATCTTCGGTGGCAGAAAAAAGAAGAAGGAAGACACAAAAAAGAAGAAGTTTCTCAACTCCACCTACAAGGATGTTGGCCGTCGTTTGTTGGGCATACATTCTTAGGTTTGTTGCCGAATTTTTTCATGTGCGGTCAGCCATACAAAGCGTGAAATAGGTTTGGTGTTGAGATTTGGAGCTATTCACAGTGTTGGTATAATTTAGATAAAAATATGGATATATGTAGTATATTTCAGAGTGTTTATAATGTGTTGATGTACCAGCTATTATCTAATGTGATCCTTCATTCGTCGTAAAAAAAAGGTATCTACCAATTATTTGAGGACATATATTGGAAGAACTTTTTAGACTCTCAAAATGAGGGTCGAACAATACTAACCCATGAAACGGCACACATTGATCGATCAGTACATCATAATTATATTGTTGGATGTGTACTGCATACTTTTACTGCATATCTGTATTAAAAAAGACATATAGTTTGTTGACGTCCGCCACATTTAACATAATATATGCCCATGCGTGTGGTACGATTTTGTAGTACTACAATTTCACAAGACTATAGGAGTATTTACGTTAGGGAAGTTAATTAGTAGCTTAGCCCCAGATCTTCTTCGTTTGCATTCACTACCTACATATATATGTCCAAATCGTACACTGACCGCACAGTGTAGCGTGTGTAGCATGCCGTAGCGGCACACTGCCCGGGAAATGCGGCAAACAATTAAGGATGTGGATCACACCCGGTTTAGGATCGAATGAACAATTAGTTTTGTCTTCAGTTAAACTATATATAATATTTTACTAAGTCTATAAAAAAGAGTATTAGTATTTATAACACTAAAAAGACATATAACGAGGCGACTACGGTGACTTTATGAATCTCGAGATCCGGCGACTCAGTACTTCGGAGGTGTTCATAGGTGTAGGGTTTACTTCTGTATGTACAACACGCACGTATAGTGTTGACACTACAAAGACATACATCGAGGTGACTGTTTCAAGTATGCGTGCGTGTTATGGGTGTCTACGTTGTACTGTGTAATTTGAAAAAACATATTATTTAAATTTATAGGAGTATAAACTTAGTTAAACTCCAAACAGTTTGACTTGTTACTGCATATGCTGGAATTGATTTTTTTGACGGGGTAGTATAGCATAGTAGTAGTACATGCATGTACTCCTAATAAGGACCAACACACGATTGAACGCTATGCGCGTGCGTGATTCATTACCTCAGATCTAGACATCACTGTCGGTTCAAAAACCTCTCTCACTGTCGGATTTTGAACCGACAGTGGCATACCAACAATGATGGGGGTTGGCATCACTGTCGATTCTTAAAAACCGACACTGATCTATAGGAAAACAGTGTCGGTTTCTGGCTCCACCCGATAGTGTCTAGTTGAACAACATTGTCGGTTTGTAGTCCTAACCGACAGTGATGGTTGCTTCAAAAGTGTCGGTTCTTGGCTCAAGCCAACAGTATTGAGCAAGCCTACACTGTCGGTTCATGGTTCAAGCCGGCAGTGTTGAGCTAGCCAACACTGTCGTTTGATGGCTCAAACCGACAGTGTTGAGCAAGACAACACTGTCGGTTCATGGCTCAAGCCGGCAGTGTTTTGCAAGACAACACTGTCGGTTCGTGTCTAACCGACAGTGATGGCCCATTCGTATTTTATTGTTTTATAATTGATTTTAATTTATATTTTTTCGTGGAATCAGGTTTCACTTTATATACGCTACGTAGACGACAGGTCTATCAATATTAAACATTACAAATGTTACGGTTATAGTTCAAATATTCTTATCTAGATCTCGATCCCTCAAAATAAAAAAGAAATGTTCTCAGACTTTATATATTGTGCAATGCTTCTCGGACTTCTTACAATAATCTGGCGAGCCGCTCTGGGCCATACTGGTCCTTGTACCTCACGGATTGTGCAATGGAAAATACTCCATCTTTTTCCAATACCTCGGCTAAGATGAATTTTGCGAGCTCCGATTGCAGCGCGACGATCTCCATGTCTAACAGCCTTTGGTGGTTATATTTCTTGCGCTGTCGTTCAAAAAAGATGATATCCAAAGAGGAACAGTAAATTATTTTGTTGAATTATTAACAGACATAAATGAAATGGGGATTATACACACCAATTTAACGGCTTCTTCCGATTTCCCGTCGATGTAGCGAAGCATTGCCCATATTACATAAAACCCGCATTCATTGTTTCCCGCCGGCTGTGACAGGTACTTCCCCTACATTTTGACAACCTTGAATGGGACCGACGTCCCACCGATATGTCTTCTTCGGACACTGAGCAACATTAAAGGGAGAAACATTAGAAAGCGGTATGAGTGATTAGAAAATAATATGTTATTAGGACCGCTTACTAATTCAGCACTGCCACTAGTGCATCTAGATGATGAAATGGTTTTTTCTTCCAGTCCCACACCTCGATCAGATTTTTGGCAAGATTGACACAAATGAAGACAAAATGGTTGCTACAATCACAGAATCCTAATTATCGAATAATCTTAACAAAAAAAGAAGCATAAAATTAAAAGCCGAGAACACATACTCACAGTTGTAGGCTAGAAGTATGTGGGTTTCCTTCTTCATCATGAATTCATCAAAAACAGCAATCAATCTCTGTTTCAGGTCTTCCGCGTCACATCCATAGAGGCCTAGACATGTTCTCTCATTGACTCGCAAGGTCCAAGAAGCCTATGTAATCCCATTTGCTTTTTAGAATGCAAAATTTTGCTATACACCTACATAAAATCATGGAAAGTGCTCAAAAGTTAACATTTTGTCTCGAGAGAGTAGTTAATTGTAATATCGTGCGTGTAGGGTACTTACATAGTCCACAGCGTCAACATTTGAACATCGAGAGAGCGTTTCTGATATAGCTAGAACAAGCACTCCCACTCAACATCGAACTTCTCTTCTTCGGGATAATAGAAAACATGTGGCGAATGGATAATAACCTCAAAACCAAAGTCGTCTGTCTTTGTTGCTTGAGCCATGTAATATTCATGCAACTAGCGCATATATGTTGTTAAATTTTTATACTCATCATCGGGAACCAAAAGATTGCCCCTTTCATACTTCATTGCCGGTGTTCCCGTCCCTTGTACATCACAATAGATGTTTGTGGCCTCTTCAATGGTTAATCCTAGGTTGTCTTCGATGTACTTCTGTATGTTCCTTAAATATTTATTATGTATTTCTTTGTCTCTTGTTGTAGCGTATTTATTCTGTGTTTGCCTTTCAAATTTGGACTTCAACAAATACAAAGGCAGTGAGGCACGGAGATTAAAGAAACTAACACAATCTTCCTTCGAGATGTGTGCTGTAAATTTTTCTTTCATCAAGGTGGTAACGCTGCCACTGAACGGCCTTTTTCTTTTCTGTTGGTCCACTTTGGGAGCATTAGCGACCGAATCGAAGGGCTTTTTTTGCGACTGCGAGGATGTCCTTGATCTTGTTTTGGGCTGAGGTGGAGGAGGAGGAGGAGGATGATGACGAGAATTCTGTTTTCCCGACGCTGATGAAGATGGAGGAGGAGGGAGAGGAGGAGGAGGAGTCTCTTTTCTCGGGGCTGATGAAGATGGACTCGGACGAGGAGGAATAGAAGGAGACCTCTGTCTTCTCGGGGGTGATGGCTCTGAATGAGGAGGGGAGTGATCTCTGTTAGGAGATGGTGAGTGATCATCACGGGTGGGTGAAGACTCGTAGTCATCCTCATTATCAGAGGACAATTGATGGTCAAGCTTAATGAAGCGCTTGCGCCAGGCCACTTGAGAGCCCTTGTTTTGATCAAGTTTCGGCCTATCTTCCGCTACGGGGTACTCAATGGGTATCTTGTTAAACTTCTTATCAAGTATTCTATCAACGGTGACACGAGCGTATCCCTGTGGAATTGAGCGGCCATTAATTGTCTTGTCTCCCATAGGCCAGGCCTGGCCAAGTGCCACCTTGTCCTTTGTCCATTCCTGATGGATGTACAACTTGACATTGATGGGTTCAGTGATGCCATCCACTGGATGAGGCACATTCATGTCTTCTTCGTCGAGCGGGGTCGATCCGCAGCTGCTGTGACCCCTAAACTGTGGGCTAAAGGCAGTAGGAATAGGGTTTTGTGGTACTCCTGACCCCTTGGATAGCAAAATTTGCTCGACTCATGCTTCAACAGTCGCCTCAATCCGTGCTTCCATTCTGTCTTACATCTCTTTTTGTAGCCTCAAATACTCTGCCTCCTATTCCGCTCTACCCCTCGAGCGGCTCCGGTAAGTGTTAGATTCTTAGGGGAATGCTAGTTTCCAAGGAACAACATTGGTTCCTCTAGTTTGACCAGTGTTCTCCTTGGTTTTGAGTGCTTGGGTGAGCACGTCTTTCTCCCTATTAGAAGTGTGAGTCCCTTGCCTCACCTCCTCAGTTACTTGGGAGATCCTCTGGATGAGTTCGCTCATGGGTTCATTTGTGGAGCTAAAGCTCCAATCCTCAGCGTGCCATACATTCCTCCCCATACAGTATAATACCAATCTAGGCTCCTAATCGGCTGTCTCAACCTGAATGCCTTCCTCAGCAAGGCGATCCATCTTTTGAAGTTCTGCTTCAAATTCTGGCATCTTTTTAGCGTAGCCACGAGAGCCAAGATGATGAGGATTCATCGCTTTCTGCGAGTTCTCCTTATTCTTCCTGCTTAGTGCTAAGTACTCCTTGGATAACCTGTATTCCTTGAAATGCTGTCAGAAGTCCTTCTGCTTGCTCAACTGTCCACCATCAAAATCTGGCTCTTTATTTTGGAGGACAAAATTCTTGTATAATGTCCCCTTGAAATTCTTGAAGCATGTCCCCATGATTTCTTTTGCATTTTTCTTGACTAACTCCCTATCATACTTGGTTGGGAAAGTGAAATACTCTAGGATCTTGACATCCCATATGTAATCCTTCTCACTTTCAGGAACCCTCCACGGGTCATCATCTTTCCCAATCCACTTCCTGTACCTAATCGGAATGAAGTCCCTAACAAGTAACCCAAGGATAGTCTTGTATTTGGTCAAAGCTATAGGCGGTGAGAGTGGATCCCCGAATTCATCGCTCAGTAATGTGCCAGTGTGCATTCCTACCAACAGGAATCTTTGACATGCCTCGCTTGGATCTGGCCTTCCTGCTACTCGAACCCTCTGGCTCCTCGACCAGCGGAGGCTCCTGCTAGAGACACCAAGTAAGCTATGACCCTCTCAATTGATTAGCGTGTGTGGCTACATAGTCATATGATACCAAAGTTACTAGGCCATCTTGGTCATTTTGACCCAGATCGAGCAGGCTGGACGGGTCCATGGCTGCTCGTTCTCACTGACCTGATTGACACCATTACCATTTGTCGGATCATGTAGCTCTCCCGTCCCAGCAATATCAGCCGCTTCTTGTTGCTGATCTGTTTTTCGGTGACGGGGTAACAGGCGACGATGAGTCATGGCTGTGACACGATCAAGGTTAGTTTTGGCCACAGACAACTACTAATAGCATATATATATATATATATATATATAATATGTTTAATGCAAAGTCTAATAATAAGTCCACATACAACAAAGTCAAAGAATAGCATATGTTCACCTAGAACAAATTCATTATTTGATTGACCACATACAACAAAGTCCACCTACTGTTCTATGAAACTAAGCCTACATCAACTTCCAAATAAGAAAAGCGATGACCATAGCCATAAATAAAAGCATGACATCTTTCCAAGACCAAGGAGCGTTTCTCCTAATCTTCACATCTCCGACGGGTGGCTTCTCTTCGATCTCCAATGCCAGTGGATGGCCATGGTTTGCATTCATTGGACCATAGTAGGCCGGTTGCCCATGGTTTGTAAGGTAGGCCGGATGACTATAGTAAATTAGGTTGGAAAACAGCTATTCACGTGCCTTAGTAATAGTTGTTAGATGTAGGAAAGATATAAAGAATATTTTTTATTCATTAAAAACCAAATGATAATTTAGAGAGCCAGTTTAAAACTTTTGGATATACTCCTAGAGATGTCTCAGAGTCTTTAGTCTCACTATAAATCCTCCAACCATCGGCGCGAGGTTCTTTCACAAGTATCAGTGCAGGTAAGCATCTTTCCAAATTAGTGATACTTTGATCTGAAACTTACATGGTTGGTAGGGGCAAATATGCATCTCATACTATCCCAGGAAAGTGACATGCAAAAACTCATAATAAGATAGGATTGTTGGAAAATATTCCCCGTTTAATGCACAAGGCTACATAACTATGTATTACTTGTAATCTTGCGTAAGTTAATAATTATGCATCTTTATGCTGATAGCATGGAGAATTCCATGACAAGTTTGGACATATATTAGTTCTATAGGTCTAAAGTATATATACTCCATCCTCACATCCAAAAACATTGAGCATTGGTGGCACAGTTCCAAAAACATTGAGTATCCGCCTCATTGGAGCGCAGTTGCAATTGTAAGCTACGAGGTGAGGCCAGCCATTGGTTTCACATATGTATCCAGCCAAGCTCCAATGATGCATAAGATGGTTTCACAGAGAAAACATAAGTTTGTTTCACAGAGAAAATGCAAGTACTCCGAAAACAAACTACCATTAACGTCCAGAGAGCAATTTCTGTCAAGTATTACGAGTCCCTGCTATGTTTATCCTGGTAACCAAAAATAAAATTATGCTTTTGTTCTTATCAGTATACTGATGAATAGAGCTGAGCAACGTGCTACTAAGTAACAATGTACTACTTACTAGCAATGCGTCTAGAAACACAAAGAAACAGACAGCACACACTGTGTGGCAAACCTAGGTTCTAGCATTCACAACTGCATGATCAAACTGTATGACAGCACACACTACATGATCAAACTGATTCAAGTAAGCAGTTGTGGGACATTTTATCAGACACGTAGCGAGCAGTGAGCCACGCACTCATCGTGGGGTGGGAAAGCAGCTGTCCGTGTGCTCCTGAAGGCCTCGGTGGTGGGACGGACGGCATGGTGCTCCGGCTTGGGGCGGTGGACGGCGTGGGGTGGTGCTTCGGCGTGGGGCGGTGCTCCGGCGTGGGGCGGTGCTTCGGCGTGGGGCGGTGCTCCGGCGCGAGGTGGTGCTCCGGCAGCGCGGGGGGAGGGCTTGGCGCGGGGTTGAAATGAATTAGGATAATTTCAACCCACGCCACTTTTAGAGCAGTAGCTCATCACTGCCGGTTCTGCTTGTAAACCGACAGTGATGGGGCACATCACTGCCGGGTTACTACCCAAACCGGCAGTGATGTGTTGTAGCAGTTATGTGTTAAGTTAGGCGTTAAGTAGGATAAGTTTCTATTTCTTTCAAATTCCTCGTACTAGTGCAACTGTTAAGACCCCTCAACTTAGCCCCTGAGACCCGTGTTCGAGTCCCAGGCGGTCCAAATTTTTTTTGTTCTATTTTATAAATTATTAATTTATTTTGGGAAATAGCTCATCACAGGCGGTTTTGCTTGCTAACCGACAGTGATGGGGTATATCACTGTCGGGTCACTCCCCAAACCGGCAGTGATGTTGTGTAACAGTTAGGTGTCAACTTAGGTGTTAAGTAGGATAAGTTTTTATTTTCTTTCGAACTCCTCCTACTGGCGCAACAGTTAAGACCCCTCAAGTTAGCCCCCGAGACACGTGTTCGAGTCCCAGACGGCCCAAATTTTTTTGTTCTCTTTTATAATTTTTTAAGAGGCCCAAAGGTCAAAAGAAAAAGTAAATAACCTATGGCACACATCCTATACTAGCGCAACGGTTAAGTCTCTGAACTCTGCAGCCCGAGACTCGTGCTCGAACCTGAGGACTGGCATAATTTTTTAAATTTTTTATATATCACTGCCTGTTTTAAAAAATAAACCGACAGTGATAACCAGTATCACTGTCGGTTTATTCTCATCAATGCCAGTTTTTTTAAACCAACAGTGATGTTTATATATATTAAAAATTTTCTTTTATATACTAAATAAATAGAAGCATCTGTATTCTTATGTCGAAATGGCTTGAAATTTTTTTGGCAAGCTTGTACACCCAAATTAAGACCCCACACAGAATCTTAGGTTTTTCTGATCAGTTTTTTTATTTATTATATTTTTCTATGTGCTGAATGAGACAAAAGAGGGTGAATTTCATCTTGGACCCAATAGATTTTTTCATCCACCTCCACAAAATTCTTATCCCTAGGGCACATTAGAGACTGTAAAAGTTTGGCACCATTCTGGATCTTTTCGTGGGTAGACTCAGTTTAACCTATAATTAATCGGTGTTGTTGCGCGGAAATTCGATTAAACCTCAGAAAGTAGCAAACCATCACCGGAAAATCCCAAACTTGGTGTTTCCTTCACATGTGGCACGTGCAAACCTAAGAAAAAGTTTGAGACGAATACGACACCGGAATACCTATGAACCACAGAAACCTTGAGAACCTATGTGTATAGTCATGGTTCGATGAAAGGGCACGTGTACCTCTGTGAATCATGTATACTCCGTCTATGTCGAAATGGCTTGAATTTTTTTTGATAAGCATGTATACCCCAAATTAAGACCCCACATAGGATCTGAGGTTTTTCTGATCTCTTTTTATTTATTATATTTTTCTCTAAGCCGAATGAGACAAAATGAGGGTGAATTTCATCTTGGACCCAATAGATTTTTTCATCCACCTCCACAAAATTCTTATCCCTAGGGCACATTAGAGCTTGTGTAAAAGTTTGGCACCATTTCGGATCTTTTCGTGGGTAGACTCAGTTCAACCTATAATAAAACGGTGTCGTCGCACGAAAATTCAATTAAACCTCAGAATGTAGCAAACCATCTCCGAAAAATCCCAAACTTGGTGTTTCCTTCACACGTGGCATGTGCAAGCCTGAGAATAATTTTGAGACCAATACGACACCGGAATGTATATTTCTAGTTGCCCAACAAATGTTACACGAATTACATGCATGACAATAATTAAACACACAAAGCCGTACATATTAAAATTAGAACCCAATTAAACTACGACCTTGAAAACCTAGCTAAATAAACATTAATTACTATCGGAATCACTTCCGGGATCGATCGAGCCACGCACACTAACATGCCTCTGTAGCCATATATGGTAATTGATGTCACGGATTATGTATCCGCTTGTATCGATGAAGTCCAATGCCCGTATGAGTGCACTCTCTCGTGCCTCACAGTATCAAAAGAATGGTCGGCCATAGACATAACCTACTGAATGACCACTGCCCCTGTTAGTAATTCTTATGCAGTACTGGCGTCCTTCTATAATGAGTTGGCCGAGGTTTCCATTGTAGAAGTCCCTATCGTACCCGAGTTGCTCCGTAGCTTGGTCTAGAACGGCCCACAAGTCACATACAATATAGGTAAGGTCCTGGAGCGCAATCTGCATGCGGAGAAAAAGGAAAAAAATTAGAGAATGTTATTACAATAATAAACAACAAATAACCATTACTCAGGTATAAGTGACCATTTTACCATATCCGCATGGTTGTAGCTCGCAAATCATTCGCTTACTTGCGGGACGGGTATATCACCAGCATTCAAATCAAGTGCCTTAAAGTGCGAGAAATCAGGCACATCATAGCAAATACGTTGAAGTGCCTCTAAACAGATGCGCACGGCACTTAATTGGACATTTATCACGTCCGGGCTCTGTATTCCTGTCCCGTGGATATGGTTCTGATGATTTGAACCCCACATAGGGATGGAAAAACTGAGTTCACACGTCCATAGCCGACCACTTGCATTAGATGCCGTGTTCTCGATGATGTTTGAGATAAAGAACCAGCTAAGTGTTGTTCGCTACCAATCTATTGGGGATATAGTCTGCGACATATATGTATGCAACAATGATATTAAACTAATTACACTTATTTGTTAGCATAAAAAATCAAAAGATGTTGGAAAATATTTCATACAATAGCTGGAACAAGGAACCGTGGAATGGTCACATTAGGAGCGAATGGCTCATCGCCAGGGTGGAAACCTGGTTCTTGTGGTGGGCGAGGTCCGTTGTTCATACCACCTGATCGATAAAATGCAAAAAAAATATGAACATAAAATATATGCACAAAAAATTCTTCCAAGTAAAATGTGGTAACATAATTAAATATAGATCAAATGCAAGGAATAAGAATATATATAAATATAGAATGCAAAGAAACATGAATATAAATATAGATCAAATGAATATAGATAGAATATTGGAGAAGATAACATATCAATACCATTGAAAAATGCAGGAGCCATGACCAAATCACGTAGAGAGATAGTAGATGTCTTGAGAAGTGAGAGTGAAACATGAGAAATAAGACAGAGAGTTCGTGGGTGGGTGGGATAGATGTATGTGGCCGATAGTTTATTTTATATAGGGGGGCATGGACATCATTACTGATTTGTTGTGAGAGGAAAACATTGTATCATGGCTGATAAGGCCTGGCTAAAACCAACATGCATGGAGAGGCTAGCTCCTGGCCGAGGGCCATTTTATAGGGGCTAGCAGTCGTGGTACATTTTTATTTCTGAACTAAAGTTGTCGGGGTAGGTGGGAGCAGTGTTCCAACTGTTGTGGTCATGGGAGCACTGTTGGTATGTGAGGAGCATCTACACATCACTATCGGTTTTAGTTTAAAAACCGACAGTGAATTGAGCCTCCTGTGTCGGTTTGAGCAACCGACTGTGATAGAAGCAATCACTGCTGGTTTTAAAACCAAAACCGACAGTGAAGGGCCCTGCCGCTATCTTTTAGTAAAAAAATATAAAAAAGTTTGGCCCGCCTGAGATTCGAGCGCGGGTCGCGGGGTCGAGAGTGTGCGGCCTTAACCGCTGAGTTAGGATAGGGAGTTCGGTTAGAATGGTTTTATTTTTTTTCTTTTATCCCATCATAATGCACTACTAAATAATAAATACAAAATCAAAAAGTTTGGCCCGCCTGGGATTTGAGCGCGGGTCTCAGAGTACAGAGTACGCTGCCTTAACCGTTGAGCTAGGATAGGGAGTTCGGTTAGTTTGCTTTTCTTTATTTATTTATTAATAGAAATAATGCAGTTAGTTTATATTCTAAAATAACACAAAAATTTGTGTCTTGATTATTTAATTCTATGGTAATTAATTAATGGTCTATAATTATCAAATAATAGTGTTTGTGAACATCATCTTAATATTTGATTACATGGTCAATAATTAAATTGTAGAGATGCGCACAAAATATAAATTAAATATTCAGTGCGAATTACTGATACAACGTCTGCATAATGATTACATAGTTAACAATAATCTAACTATCTTTAGGTGCATTAACAATGAGGGCCTCATTGTGATCAATTCGTACGTAGGCAGGTTTGTCACCCTCTTGAAGGATAGGTAGGGGTACGTTCACCCCGAATGGATGCATTTCCTGATAGCCCCTGTAGTCTTCTTCGTCCATCACTCCATCGACACCGACAATCTTACTTTTCCCTTCTAGGACTACTTTTAGCCTTCCTTTTGTCTTGTTGTCCCTTGCATAGAAGACTTGCATAACATCTCTTGCAAGGACGAATGGGTCGTCTCTGTATGCGGTCTTAGTGAGATCAACGGTAGTGAACCCTTCGCTGTCAGTGTTAATTTTCTCGAGCCGGACCCACTGGCAGCAAAAAAGAGCTGCCTTCAATGGACCGTAGGCTAGCTCCCATATCTCCTCTATGAAACCATAGTATGTCACCTGCACGTTGCCGTTTTGTCGTGAGCATCAAAACGAACACCATAATTTTGGTATGTGCTCTTTCCATCTTGCTTTTTTGTGTAAAATGTGAATCCATTGATCTCATACCCTTGGTACTTAAGATATGTACTCGAAGGCCCCTTGGCTAAGGAATCCAGTTGATTACCCAACTTTATTCCAAGCAAGCGACGTCGCAACCAGCTGATAAATTCCTCCTTATGTTTTTTATCTAGCCAAGCATGTGACCTGCTCGGATACAGAGTTTGCAGCGATTGCCTGTGCTCGTCAATGTATGGCATCACACCTTCAGCTTGCTGGAGAACAGTGAATTGTGCCTGTTTGAAATAAACAGGGTCGTCTACTGTAATAGATTTCTCCCCGATCGTTCCTTTGCCACGTAGTCTTCCCTCGTGACGAGATTCTAGAACTCCGACCCTTTTGATGTCTAGATAATATGTGCAGAACTCAATGGCCTCCTCCATTGACCATCCTTTAACCATACCCCCTTTTGGCCAGAATCTATTCCTAACATACCTCCTGAAAACTTTCATCAATCTTTCGAAATGAAACATCTGATGCAGGTACATTGGGCCAAGGGCTCTAATTTGGTCAACAAGATGAATGAGCAGATGCAATGAGATATCAAAGTAAGTCGGCGAGAAATGCATCTCAAGCCTAACGAGAGTTTCGGCTATGTCCCGCTGCAGCTGCTCTACCGTGGACACATCAATGACCTTTTTTGAGATCGCGTTGAAGAACGAGCAAAGCTTTATAATTGGGGTGCAAACCTTTGGGGAGAGAATACCACGCAAGGCAACAGGGAGCAGCTGAGTCATAATGACATGACAGTCATGGGCCTTCATAGGGCCATAGTTGAACTTGAGTTCTCAAGTTCACTAGCCTCTCGGGTTCGCACAATAGCCTGTCGGGACTTTGAGTTCATTGAAGAAAGAAATAAGCGCACGCTTTTCTTCCTTCTTCAATGTCCATGACACAACCGGAAGGTTGAACTGGCCATTCTCTAGCTCCACGGGATGTAGCTCCTTCCTAATTCCCAAGTGTTGCATGTCCAGGCGTGTGGCTAGTGAATCCTTCGATGTCCCCTCGGTGTCCATCAAGGTGTTAAGAGTGTTAGCGCACACGTTTTTAGTGATGTGCATGGGATCAAGACAGTGGCGTACACTCAGAAATGGCTAGTAAAGTAGTTTCCAGAAAACCAATTTTTCTTCCAAACGCTCCCATCAGGCGCTGCTACTGCATTGTCCCCCTTTCCAAGGACAACCTCTAGTTTGTTGAGTTCTCGAAGTATCGCAGGCATGTCTCGATATTTTGGAGCTAAGTGTTTCTCAATAGTACCGTTGAAATCTTTTCTGTTCCTACGGTAAGGGTGATCCTTAGGTAGGAACCTACGATGTCCCATATAAACTATCTTTGAGTTATTTGGCAGATTTACCGCATCGGGTCGTCCAAGCACTCGACACATCCAGTATAGCCTTTTGTCTTCTCTCCGAACAACGAACCTCGACCTGGCAGGTCGGTGATTGTAGCGATAAGTATTCCCTTGATCGTGACATGTTCCTTTTTGTACTCGTCCCAAACATTCGGCACATCCTTTTCAAACATCTCCACTAGTTCATCGATCACTGGTTCCAGAAACACATCGATGTCATTCCCAGGTTGTCTTGGCCCTTGGATCAGTAGTGGCATCTAGATGTACGACCGCTTCATATAGACCCAAGGTGGAAGGTTGTATATACAGAGCGTCACTGGCCAGGTGCTATGATTGCTTCTAACCTAGTCAAAATGATTCATCCCATCTGTGCTCAAAGCAAACCAAAGGTGCCTTACCTCTCCACCGATGTCCTTATAAAACATAGTATTGATAGTCCTCCAGTCATGCACATCAGCGGGGTGCCTCATCATTGTATCTTTCTTACGCTCTTTGCCATGCCAATGCAACAGTTTGGCTGACTTTGCACATGCAAACAGCCTATGCACCCGGGGAGTTATAGGGAAATACCAAACGACCTTTACGGGACCTCCTCTGGTCTTGGTACCCTCATCTGACGACCCTTCCTTGTACCGTGGAGCTCCACACTTGGGACACTTGTCCAAGTCTTTGTATTTTTCTCCACGGTACAATATGCAATCATTAGAACACGCGTGGATTTTATCAACCTCGAGGCCGATGGGGCAGATCATTTGCTTGGCCAAGTATGTCTTTTCTGGTAACTCGTTTTTTTCTTGAAGCATTTTCCTTATTATACCTAACAACTGATCGAAGCCTTTATCGCTCAATTCGTTTGTCGATTTGAACTCTAACAGCATGACGTCGGCTTCCGATTTGCTCATTGGACAATCCCTATACAATGGTGTTTTGCCATCTTGTCTCATTTTCTCTAGCTTTCTCAGCTGTCTTTCATTAAGACATCTGATCTCTACATTACGTAGCAGCTGAGAAATGTCATTGTTATCCTCGGTGTCGTCAGCTAGCGTGTTCCTAAACACATTATTAACTGTGGGCATAGGTTCTGTGTTGACACCGGGTTCCTCATCACCATCATGGATGGCTACGTCAGGCATGTCCACATCATCATCGTTTTCCTGCAGAACATTCACACCAACCTCGCCATGCATAGTCCATATCGTATAGTTTGGCATGAATCCCCTAGTAATCAAGTGTGATCGTATAGACTCAATTTGACGAAAGTTCCTTTGATTCTTGCAATCTTTGCATGGGCAGAAGACAGGGTTCCCATTCCCTGCATGGGTTTTGGCATTGGTGATAAACTGGCTGACGCCATGCATGTACCGCTTGTCCATTCAGGACAGATGCATCCACTCTCGATCCATCTCTGCACAAAAAAATACTGAGACAATAATTACAAAGAATTAATAAGAAATCGAGCTTCATGAACAACAATTGTAGCTCGAAAGTACCATTTTTGGAAAACATTATTGTACACTAATTATTAGAAAATTGAAATTGGTAGCCCGGCCCTGTAAATTGAAAATCGTAGTAAAAAACAATTATTGCACAATATTGAAGAACAACTATTCTACTATACTTGTAAGAACCAATTATAGCATCACATACTAACAATGATGATCTTGACCACTATGGAATAATTAGCCACGAATTTAAATGTGTTCATAGACACCAACCGTTTGGATGATAGATTCACCACATTTTTGAGCCTTGCACAAATGTCCAATTGGAAAAGTGCTCTCTAGAATGGAGAAAGAACTAGAATGAGAATCAAGCAATGTAGCCATCAAAACGAAGCTAATTAAGCAACTAAATCAAAGGAGTGGATGTTTGTTACTAACCTTAAAGCAAAAAGATCAAGCCATTCTTCAAAATCCAAGCGCTAGTTTAATGGTGAAGAGCAGCCGCAACAATGGAAGGAATGGCCCAAACGCGCGCCTCTGTTCTCGGGATGGAAGAGAGGAGGAAGAAGAGGACGGCTGCAGCCTTTTGTGTTGTAGGCTTATCACCGTCGGTTCTTGGCTAGAACCGACAGTGATAGAGCCCAATCACTGCCGGTTTGTGGCTTCAACCGGCAGTGATGAGTGTCCGTCAAAATACTGCCGGTTCAAGTCACAAACCGGCAGTGATGTAGTGCTTCACTGTCGGTTTTAATCCAACCCCAATCATTTTCTCATTTTCGAGCTCATAACCGACAGTGAAGGTACATCACTGTCGTTTGTCACAAATCCAGCAGTGATGAGACCGACAGTGATATTCAAATCTGGCGTAGTGATTAGCCATTCATTCATCGCGTACTTACCTTTATTTGGCCGAATTAATAAGGTAAGCTATGCCCGAATCTAGCTTATTATTGATGGAGGAGGCCTGCGTGCTGGTGTGCAACAGGGTACAAGGTGTGTCTGTGTACTTGCAACACAGCACAGTTAATTAATTCAACCGATGAGTTAATATGGGTGTAACAATGCACCAATCCAAGCTAGATACGATAGGAATAAATCAAGCATGGGCCAAACAAATTTGTGTGCTTTAATTTGGGTCTAGCTTGATTCTTAGTTTTTTATAAGCTAGATTTATTTGTGCAGGGAAAACAGCGCAAATCACAACACTTGGCCAATTACTCGGTCCTTCCGTGATACTCCTACATATGCAAGTCAGTTTAGTTCTATTCTAATTTAACTTTTATAATTTTAAATAAATATATAGAAAAAATACATAAGCATCTATAATCTCAAGTAATTAAGATGTATTAGCTACACCACAAAATATATTTGTATTTTATCGATGTCAATATATTTCCATAATCTCGGTCAAAGTTAGATAAGTTCGACTTAGGACATAACAAAACAATTTTTTAGAGACGGGTCGGCTCAGAAATTATATTTAGAGGCGGACTTTAATAGAATCGTCTCTACCCAAATAGGGAGGCATCTCTAAGAATTATTTCGGTAGTAATATATGGTTATTGCCCATCTAAAGCCAAAATTAGGTTTTCACTTGAATAACCCCAAGATAGGGTTGGAGTACCACAACGGCGAATGGCACGGCCAACAACGGGCATATACAGCAAGCAAGGATTTCACCTTGTACTCTGGAGCACAACCACCCATGAGAGAGAGAGACGCCCAAGTCCACAAGCAAATTATCCATAATACCGTCGAATTCTCTGCTGGTATGAAGGGTCCCGTAGGCAGCGGTGGATCTAGAAATCAATTCATAGAAGAAGGGACTCAAGTCACTGTGTGAACATCCAGAGCCTCTTCTTTCTCTCTTTCATGTCTATGAAAATTTGTGAAAGCGGGAGGGGGAGGGGGGTTGAGCCTTGCCTGCCCCACTAGTATAGATCCGGCCCTGCCTGTAGGCTATTGACAACCTAGGCTCCGTTCGTTTGTCTTAAAAATGATTTGTTTGGTTTTTTTTTTAGCCGAAACAGTGTTTTTCTCTCACAACAATTCAACCGGAACAGTATTTTTCAGCCAGTTTCAACCAAATTTCAGACCAGCGAACGGGGCCTAGTTAAATCAAGCAGGCCAAAAGGACATGGAAATGGAACAGTGATGTAGCAATGAGTAGCTAGCCATTACTACTAGCTGCGAGCGACGGAATGTGGCGGCGACCGAAAAAGAGGAACCGGCATCATATAGCAATAGTGAGAATTTCTGATCTTTCTGAAAATCTGCATATATGCCGGCCATGCAGTACGTACGTACTTGATTTAATAATTACGGATGCAGCAGGCCTCGCTACGTACTTGAGATTGCCCCGTCCGTTCTATTCCGGAGATTTATTTAATTATTCACAAACACACCCTTTATATATATAATATATATATATATAGAGGCTCTGTTCGCTTCTTTTATAATCTGTTCTTTTTAGCTTATTTTTCAGTCAGAATAGTATTTCGGTTTGTTTTTTCAGCGAAGCGAACGGAGCCTACGGCCCATCCATAATGAGTGGTTGTCAAGAGATGACCGAGCTTTGATTTAGAGGGTGTTTGGATTCAGGGACTAAAGTTTAGGAGGTGTCACATGGGAGTGTCGCATGAGATGTTAGGATACTAATAAAAAAATAAATTATAGAATAAAAAATAAATTATAGAATCCGTCGGTAATCCGCGAGACGAATTTATTAAGCCTAATTAATCCGTTATCAGCACATGTTTACTGTAGCACCACATTGTTAAATCATGAACTAATTAGGCTTAAAAAATCATCTCGCAAAACAGTCTCAACCTTTATATTTAGTTTCGTAAATAGTCTATACTCCCACTGTCCCATAATTCTTGACGTTCTAGGACTCAAAACTTGTCCAAGAATGTTTGACATTATCAGCCTGTTTGTTGGTTGGTTTATGACCTGATAAATTCGACAGGTACTAATTTGCTGCGAGAAGAAAACACAATGTATAGCTCCTATTCTAGGTCAATCAGACATCAATCATCCGTCATCATGTCACTTTCCGTCCACTGGTAGCCTAGATGCTAATAGAAAATTGATAAAAACAAATCGGATTCCAAAACAAATCCAGATTGGGCCTTGTTTAGATTACCTTCAAATTCCAAGTTTTTTCACTCTCTTTCCATCACATCAATTTTTAGCTACTTATATGGAGCATTAAATGTAGATAAAAAAAATAATTAATTACACAGTTTAGTTCGAAATCACGAGATGGATATAAGCGTCTTTTAGCTTACCGTTTCCGATCCCAGAACGTTAATAATTATGGGACAGACGGAGTAATACTCCGTACATATCTCTGGCCACCGCTCCAGCGCTCCTGTATTTAATAATTACGGATGCAGCAGGCCTCGCTCTCGTACGTTAGCTTATATTAATTCCACGTGTTACACTACGTTCAGACACACATCATTTGTTGCTGCCGCCTGCACCAGATACCGCGCAGCTGCAGGTAGCAGGACCAGCTGTTCATGTATTATTATTGTAAATAAATACACGTATATGACGTATGATGGTGATGATAATGACAACATGCGTATAGTACGTACTATTACCTGTACCTGGGAAGGAAAAGTTTTAGGGGGCTGAATAAAAGCGCGACAGCAACATACCTCCGGCTGCTGCTTGATATTAAATTTGAACCCCACCTACACGATAGAATTTTGCCTAAAAGTTCAGGAGACTCCAGGGCTCCGGTATCGGTAGGGGGTTCGAGCCCCCCGCCCCACTGTTGAATCCGCTGCTGCATACAATAACTTACCAACAGCGTATGCATGCAATTCAAAGATGATGCATGATACAATGTCGGCAGTCGGCATGGCCCGAATTTTTTTATTTTTAGCCTTTTTAAAAAAAATTATTCACAAATAGACCCCTGGTGGTTTGATTTTCGTTTATGGACCCTGACCTCGGCGCCATGGCATTTGACGCCGAGGAAACACGTATCGGCGCCATGGCCAATGACGCCGAGGTCTTGGCGAGGCGTCGGACGTGGCGGTGACCTGGCGCCGACGTGGACAATGCCTCGGCGCTATAGATCTTGGCGCCGAGCTGTTACCCTATAGATCTTGGCGTTTGAAATGAAACAAGTATAATTGTTCCGAAAAACATGCAACAATGCCATTGTGGTTCAGTGGTTAGGATGCGCGCGACTTAGCTCAAAGGCCTGAGTTCGAACCCAACGCTGAATTTTTTTTGCTACATTTTTATAAGCATTTTCATGGCCTTCTCCACCGATCCGGCAGCGGTGGAAGCGGAGGACGAGGCCCTCCCCACGGCCGTTGCCGGCGGCGGGGATTGGTGTGATGTGAGCCACGAGGAGTGGCAGCGCTGGGGCACCTCCTGGCCGCTCCTGGCCGCGGTGGCTGGTGTAATCCACGAGCTGCTCGAGATGGAGGCCGCCGCCGGCGAGAAGATGTGCTTCGGCGGCGGCGGCTCCAAGCTCAAGGTGACGTCATCTTCCTCCCTTATTGTTTTATTTATTACCATTTACCAACCCTCAGATTTTGGAGATTCTTCAGGCTTCCGTGCGAGCGCAGCAGGAGTCGAACTGATGCATCTTGGTTTGATTTCTTCTGGATTTTGCAGGGCAATTTCAAGGACGTGGAGGACAAGAAGCACAGGGCTGTCTACGAGAGGCTCGCCGACTCCGACCAGAAGCTGCAGTACTTTTCTGCGCGGCAGATTGGCTGCCGTTTGCTAGGGTGCAGAGGGTATCTGTGCCAGAAGTTACTGTGGTGTCCAACCTGAGCTATGCAAGCGCTTGAGCAGTGCTGCAAAACAATGCAGCGATTTTAATTTCTACTAGGCTGAACTCTGATTTACTGGCATTTTACCCTTCTTGATTCCTCGATCTCCTTCCCCGTCTTTCTCTGAAATTGCAGTGCTGGCTACCAACTGAAGACTATATGTGCACAAATATTGTTCCCTGCAATCTTTGGAAGGGGATGAAATTATGGCTATACATGCACCCAAAGGTCTGTCCATAGAGGGTTGTGCAGTACTCTCTTATGTTTCCTCCTATTATGTGTAACCATATCTCTTTCTGCAGGATTTTTTGCACCAAAATAACACAGGAAAGTTACTCTGGCAAGTACTTGGCATCCAAGCTGCACAGTTATGCCTCTTTGGTATTCAAGAGCATGAAGATATCATGTGGGATGCATTTCAGAGTTCAGGTGCTTGGAACCATCCTTGATTTCTCAAACATATAAATTGTTGAATGATATTGTTTTAAGAGCATGCTAGACTTTGATTTAGTTATTTTCTGTTTGGTAGTTTAGATTAGCTTTCACTTGCTGCGATTTATCCTCTCAAGAGTTGTAAATTTCTTGTTTGATGAGCAAAGCATACTTTGTCAACTAAACTCACCTAGTATATTGAATCCTATTTAGGAAAGAGGCACGTAATAATGCTTTTAGATCTGTGATTTTGCTGGTTATGCTGTCATTGCTTAATGACTTAAAGGATATGGAAACAATGCAAATAAGAGTCATGCTAATAATTTGATTACCAAAAGTTGGGCATGTGCTAGCTTAACCCACAGCTCTAAGTAGCGGCGTTGATAACTTTGATAGTCTCCATTATCATTGGTCATAGGTCTATGTGACATCCGGCCCACTTTAGAATTTGGATCATATATGCCCATGTGTATATGTTGATGTGAGATTGTGGGGATCTAGTCCCACCTTGGTTTTTGAGTATGGGTTAGACCAACATATAAGGCCTCTAGATTCGGGGGGGGGGGGGGGGGGGGTGTTGTTGGATCTATCGCTCTGCCTCTCCTCGCCTTAATGGGTGAGGATAGTTGTTTGGTACAGCAAAAGACCATTGCTTTGCTGAGCAATCTCGCCTGTCATGGCAAGGTTTTCCCTGCCAGCGCAGGAGAGCCAAATCAGCAATCTCGGGAAAGGACACGCGACGTTGGTTCTTGTTTCCTTCTCCCTCTAGTCAATCGAGAAGATGACCTCGGAATCGTCACCTGCAGCTGATTTGTAACATCTCTACAACGAAAACATATGGATTGTCAACATCTACCCGGCAGGACCAAAACACTCATGCGATCCATGACTATCCGGCATAAAAAAATCTCCTTGCAATCCATGACTACCCGACGCAGAAAAGGAAATTCCCCCAACCCTTGCATGGCTGCTCTGCCCGGCTCTATCCCGCACTCCTCCCTCACAAGTTCCTTTGGGTCTTTCCATGCATGGATGCATGCACGTGCACCCTGCTCAAACATGCAGCCGCGGTATTCTTATCCTTTTGACAAATCCAGAAAGCACAAATCACGAAAAAAACAACAATAAGGGAAATGTTAACGTCCACCGGCAGGACGTTGTTGTGCCCGATTGCGTGCACCCCAGCGCTCCAAGATCTACGGTATTTTTTTCCTTTCAAGGAAAATTGGACAAATCACAGAAAAAAAACAACAATCAAATCCTGATGCCATCTATGTGCATCCCTATCCACAACCACGCCTCTGGTCAGCTATCACAAATCACAAACGAAGAGGGGTTAGTCAAAGAACTTAGGTTATGCTTTACTTCGACAAAGAATAGAAAGCGAGTACCCCATTTTTTCTGCTCATCAAACTTATTGAATAGAATCAAATAGAAAGGCCATCAAAGCTTCTGAATTTTAGAATGAATCTAAGGTATTCGATTTTATTAGGTTTTATTTACTGCCAAGAAGACTGAAAAGAGGTGTGATTATTTATTGCATAAGCAAATAAAATTTCCTTTGTATGATAATCTTTTAGAATACATGTTTTATATTATATTATATACAACTAAAACATACGGATTGTCAACATCTACCCGGTAGGACCAAAACACTCATGTGATCCATGACTATCTCTACAACTAAAACATACGGCTTGTCAGCAACTACCCGGCAGGACCAAAACACCCATGCGATCCATGACTATCCGGCATAAAAAACATCTCAATCAATTTATGTTGCACCCGTTGCAACGCACGGGCACTCATCTAGTGATATATAATAATGTATGGACTAATTTGGAATATTCAACATATTTTAAATGAACGTGTCACTTGTATTACCTCTTTCACAGTGGGCTGTCATGTTTATGAGAAATGGAGATTGGGGCCTGTAACTGTCCATATTTACAGACATTCAAGATTCTATGGTTCTGTTAATGTAGTTTTCACATTGAAATTCTGTGCATTGTTTGTTCTTTTCTGTTTGCATGTGCTCCTTTCTATTTTGATCACTGTGAACTGTTCTATTGATGCATTGTATGCTTGACCTGGTCCTAACAGCTTGAAACTGTTATCTTGTACAGGAGATATGGACTGCAATATGGGGAGATGAAGATATACCTTGTATCGCACTATCTACACTTGTTGCCTCAGTGATGCATAAACTACGGTGAGCTAAAAGCTTTATTTGTTCTTATCGTCTCCTTCATTTGTCATAACCTTTTCCCCCTTTTCAAATGCTTATTTGTGGATACTATGTTCCTTCATAAACTGAACAGACCGCAGCCTGCGTGGGATCGTACCTGCACTGCGGCAGCTGCAGCTGGCCTCCTCTGGGAGTTGAACTTGCGGCCTGAGCTCAGCGCATTTGAGTTGGAAAAGCAAGCTGAGGCAGTGGAGTGCTCGTTGGATATCTTGCTGGATGCTCTCGCTGCAAGGCGGGTTCGTCTGGGCCGATCAATCACTCGAAAACAGAGACATAATAGAAATTAACTGCATATAGGGAAACAAACTCACAGTAGCAGGGAAGCATGGTATGCCCTTCAAGTGGAAGGCTGATTTTCATTCTTTTTGTAGAACTTCGGAGCTGATCAGCTTGTCAAAGAGTTTTTCCTTTCTTTTTAGGTCACTAAATCTTCAGTTCAGTGCTGTAGATTTTTTTTTAATGGTCACTGACGTGAGCTGTTACTGCTAATGTTGAAGAAAAATTTTGGATTCTCACAAAAGTGGTTCAATACCCTTTTTGATTTAGCTCTCGGTTTTGACAATTTTTGGCCCATTCTCTGTCATATGAAGGTGAGCCCAAGCAAGCGAGCGAACCATAAGAGTATTCACAACTACAAACATAAAGATGTTGAGTTATAAACTCTGAAATGTATCAAATATACAAGGGGACGCATATTGTAGTACTAGCAGAATGCAAGTAAACCGTCAAGAGGTACAGAACTAGCCTGACAAAGGCAACCGCCTCCCTGCCTAATAACTGATCCTAAATGTTCAGTATCACCAAATGGCATCAGAGCATCATCTATGCAAATCTAAGTTTGTAAGCAGGCTTTGCAGGTTGGATTTGTGATGGAATCAAGTTGTTTCTCAGGCTTGCTGCAGCTGCAGCGCTGCTGCAGCAAGCAGTACCGATGACCCAATACGTCAGACAGCTCACAAACAATCCTCGCGTCCTCTCTTTCTAGTCGTACCCAACATGCTCCACCTCGCGCGCGTGCAGCGTCCAGCCGCCGGCGCCGGCGTTTCGCCCATCCGCGCGACCCGACCGCCTCCCGCGCCCTTCACAACCACCACCACCTCCACCAGCGATACCTTTTCGTCCACGGCCGCCGACCCGGACGGCGTGGCCGCGGACGTGGGCACGTGGCCACCCTCCTTTCCCGCTGCTCCGGCGACTGGAAGCTCGCCATCGCCGCCTCCGACCTCCCTTCTCGCCTTTCTCCCGCTGCCTTATCCTCCCTTCTCCGCCGCCGCAACTCCTCCCCTCACCTCCACCCCAAGCTCCTGCTGGATTTCTTCTACTGGTCCCGCACCCGCCTCAGCTCAGTTCGATGGAATCGATCCAATCAGTGCTGGAGTTAGAAGCCTTGCTGCACTTAGCTTGCACATGATGGTTATGCTGTGTTTGATATGATATGAGAAGAGAGCGACTGAGCGACGTACTGAGTCAGGAAGCCGAAAAATGCTTATAAAAATGTAGCAAAAAAATATTCAGCCTAGGGTTCGAATCCAGGCCTTTAAGCTAAGTCACGTGCGTGAACTGCAATGACGTTGTTACATGTTTTTTGGAACAATTATACTAGTTTCATTTCAAACGTCAAGATCTATAAAGTAATAGCTCGGCGCCAAGATCTACGGCGCCAAACTCGGTGCCAAGATCTATGGCGCCGAGGCTTGTCCACGTCGGCGCCAGGTCACCGCCACGTCCGACGCCTCACCAAGACCTCGGCGCCATTGGCCATAGCGCCGAGACGTGTTTCCTCGGCGCTAAAAGCCATGGCGTCGACGTCAGATCCATAAACGAAAATACGGCCGGGTTAGCGCACAGAGATCTAGAGAGAGAAGACAGACAAATACTGCGGTGTGCAATACGATCGACCACATGCATGCATATATATGGTTGGCGTGCCTGCTGCATCCATATCCGTAGACACGTACTAATTTTGTTCTAAATTATAGTTTGTTTGATTTTTTTATTCCAAATTTGACCACTCGTTTTATTCAAAAATTTATGCTAAATATCACTTTTTTTTTGTTGTGACTTACTTTATTAACAAAACTTCTTCAAAAATGATTTAAATTTGACTATGTTTACATAATTTTTTTTGAATAAGATGAACGGTTAAATTTGAGATCAAAAGTCAAACGAATTATAATTTAAAACGGAGGAAGTACGTGCTACGTAGTAGAGGAGTAATTCCGATCCGATCCGGCACTGCATGCATGCATGCATGGACGTGCATTGGGATGTATTTATCTTTCCTTGGGCCAAAAGACATCTGTTTATGATTCACTTTCATTCATATATGTACACATATACAGTTATTCTCGTGTTTCCAGATAAAGAAAGAAAATGTTTTTTACAAAAAAAAAAGATATGCTATTTATCTGCCACAAAAATGAAAATCTACAGTCCACTTCTTCTTCTTCTTCTTCTTCTTCTTCTTCTTCTTCTTCTTCTTCTTCTTCTTCCAACTTTATCCATCCTCTTCTGATCCTCGTACCACCATCTTTACCGCCTCCCTCGACCACTGCCGCCGCCTCATCGTCTTGTCATAGCACTTGTCTTGCCTCGCGCCAAACCACCAACCACTACCCAGAGTTGATGGAGATTGTTTTTTTTAATGAAATAGTTGATGGAGATTGTTGGAGTTCATTAGAGGGGTGAAGGAGAAGAAGTGCATGCAACGCCAATCTCTACGCCAAATCATGATGTGGTGAGAAATTTAACATATTTTGTAGAGGAAATCTGTTACTAACAGATAAATACTATATAGCAAATCTTTTTAAGAAAAAACAACACATGGCAGTTCCGTCTCAAATTCCTGTGGCTTAGCAAACCGGCTAGACGACAACAATCACCAAGAGTAACAAAAAAAAAATCCCGAGTCACAAAGACTACCTAGTGCCACCAAATGCAATCTCTCAAATGCAAAGCACTAGATCACTCCCAATCTCACACAACAAATGCAATCTCAAAGTAAGCGAGTGAGTTGGAGTTTTTGCACTAGCTCTATTTATGCACTAGTATCAGCCAGAGGTGCCAAGAGAGATCAAATGGCTAAATACACAAGTATATATAGAGCCAACCGCTGAGCTAGCCATCGGAAAGATTCTGCACAAAAAGTTTTCGAAAAAAAGATTCTGCACAAAAAAAACATGGGCACCAGACTCCACAATGGACAGCCCCAACGGCTATATTCGAACGGTTGAAACAATAGTCACTACTAAGGCCCATGTCTGCCACTATGGTTCACACAAGATTGGTCTGGTGCACTCTAAGCCCCAAACCGCACCAAAATATGCACTCTGGTAGAATAGTTCGGTGCACCACTCCATTGCACATAGGACAGGTCCAGTGCACACAACATCCCCAAAACGCCTCGAAAGCCCTCTCTAGTAGAATAGTCTGGTGCCACATCCGATGATATGTACAGTGCACACCGGATGGAAAGGTGCCAGGCTAGTTTTCATCTCATGTTAGTGCAAGGACCGAGAGCTTCAGTGGGCACTCCGATGCCACATCGGACAGCTCTGGTGAGTGCTAAAAACCACAACAGCAACTCCCTTCTCCCTCTTCGCAAGCGTGTCAACTCTCAAATATTTTACCAAACATCTAAGCACTTGAGTTAGCATTTTTTAGTGTTTTTAAAAATATTTTTGCATGCTACTCACCACATCACTAAGCGTAAAACATATGCAAGTGAAACTCGCACTTAGTGGCACTAGATAACCATTGCAACTAAAGATTTTTCCTCTTTATAGTATGGCTATCTATCTTTAACCCAATCACACACTCTATTGCACCTTAGTTGACAAAAGCAAAGCCCTATCATATACGTTTTCCTTGTGTCTTACCTTTGCTCCATCTTTTCTCCATTTTGATGAACACTTGCATATGTGAGAGCATGGTCTTCATCCCCATCACCTTCTATGCATTGTCATCAAGTGGACCACTATAGCTAATTATACTCATGTCCATATGGTTGGCACTCAATTAACCAAACTATGCTTTCGAACAACCAACTAAACACACCTTTAACTCTTTGTGAAGAGTTCCTTTTAGTTCCTTTGTATATATCATTCTCTTTGTTTTCTTATATCGAATATATAAAATATGCTACCGAATTTTTTACAATTTGGCCCTTTTTTGATAGTTTCTCATGAATAAACCCCTGGCGGAAAGAATTCAGGAAATGGACCCTTAGCTCGGCGCCAGCATCAATAGCGCCGAGCTAGGCGCCAGCGTCTCTGGCGCCGAGCTCCTGGGCACGGTCGAAGACCTACCAAGGGGCTCGACGCCAGAGTGACTGGCGCCAAGCTCGGTGCCGTAGATCTTGGCGCCGAGCTCGGCGCCAGTCACTCTAGCGCCGAGCTCAGAAATATCTAATGGGCCCGCGCCTTTCCTCTCTTCTTTTCCCTCTCTCGCCCTAGCCGAGCACTGCCGCCGACGCCACCGCCGCGCCTGCTCCCACGCCCGCGCTCGCCATCGTGCCCGCATGGTGAGGACTGCCTAGTGCAAATGTTCACCGAGGGAATAGATGTAGGTCATCGTTTCTTCAAATGCCCGCGAGCATGGGTAATTGCTATTACTATTTGTTTCTTCAATATGTTTGTCTTGTATATAACTTACATGACATACTTATTGTAGTCTTCCTTGGCCGAAGAAAACTATGGGTTCAGTAGGTGGGTCGATCCTCGACCTATTTATCCGCATGCGGAGTACATCTACTACCTACAGGACCGTATCTTCGATCTAGAAAGGGAAGTTAGCAGCGGTTACAAGGACGACGGACAGGACGACAACAACAATGGTGCCGATTCACAGGAGGCACTCTGCAATGATCCATATTGCACCTGCCCTAACCACAAGAACAAGGGGCCTCCCCCGTCACCCCCGCCACCACCACCAACAACGGGAGGCTACTATGGAGAAGGTGCAACACAATTTGCTATGTGGCCACACTACTAGGATGACTTTATCTTTTTCACATGTACCCAGGTTTAATTACCTAAGGCATGTTAGGTTTAATTACCTAAGGCATGGTTTAATTACCTAAGGCATGTTAGGTTTAGTCGAAGGAAACTCTGTACCCAGGTTCGGTACATATAGTCACATGCCATTTGATGTGTTTCGTGTGTTGATTTATATAATGTACGTCGTTAGGTTGTTTTGCAGCACGTGTTCACATTTCAATACGTCTGTATCATTAAGCGGAATATTAAGACCATAGATAATGAAAACAACCACATAATGAAAAGTTCAATACTATGCCACATTACACAACATATTAATACTACAACTACGTGCCGACAGTAGACATAGGGGCAAATGCACTTCCAAATCCTCAGTCTGAAATGTACTGAGTAAGCAACTCATCATCCGAGTACCAGTCCTCTACTACAACCCTGTTGTTTTGGCTATGCTTAACTGCGTTGCTCTGACCTGCCTGTCGCTTGTAGTAAGCAGCCTCCGCTTCATCTGCGGCCGCTGCGGCCTGAGTGAAGAACGCGTCATCCTCCTCCTCCGCCTATAAGCCCGCCTCTGCTAGAGCGATGAGCTCGCTTAGTCTGCTAGTGTCGTCCTCAGCCTCCTACGCCTGCATGCCCGCCTCTGCTAGAGCGATGAGCTCGCTAAGTCTGCCAGTGTCATCCTCAGCCTCCTGCGCCTGCGTGCCTGCCTCTGCTAGAGCAATGAGCTCACTCAGTCTGGTAGTGTCATCCTCATCCTCGTCTCCCTCATCAGACAACACAATCGATGATTGAACGGTGCGACCAGCTCGCGATCTATGGTCATCTAACTTCTTCTCCTCATACCTTGCATGAGCCACCTCTGCGGCATATTCCCCGCTACAACCAATCCCTTCATGTATAAAATGCAATTAGTTAGCAACGCGATTATATTACATTTAAAACCAGGCAACGAAAAAAAGGTTTTCAAGCACTCACTGACACATAATGTAGCAACATGCTCGTTCAAGACCTGCATCTGTACTCTTGTCTCCTCCCTTGCCTTATTCCTTACCCTCTCCTCCTCTAACGTCATCCACCTCTCCAATCCCCATTTGTTAAGCCCAACATCGATCGGGTTACAAATACCGCGCTGTCTAGCAAACTCACGCATCTTTTCTTTGTGATGTTTAATGAATAGGTTGACGTAGTTAGGTCCATATCCCCTCTTCCATGTAATTAGTTGCCTCTTCTTCAGTTCATCCAAGAACTTAGCTTGACCATCATAGCATTCCCAACTGTATTTCCTAGTGCTCTGTTCAAAAGAAATATTATATCATATATGTTTTAGCAAAACAAACAAAATACGATTTCTTGTTTACCAGAAAATTAACCAACCTCATCATACTCAATCATATGGCCGCAATAATGGCCTATTCCAAGCTCCGAAGGGACTAGGCCATAGTTGGATTTTACAGCACATTCGCACATGACAGGAGGTGCTTTGTAGATTACCCTTTCTTTCTTCTTTTCCTTAACCCTCTGCGGTTCTTTCGGTCATTGGTTCTTAGGACCATACAACCACTCCTTGAAACGACACTTCGCCATTGAAAACACCTAAATAATGAGACATTAGTACATGAACACATATAGCTCAAGATTTCAACACATACACTTTGCACTTACTTCATGCTTATTTGGACACACAAACTCCAACGTATTCTTAAGGTTTATCACAGCTCGATCTCCACAATCGCACAGAGAAGGTTCCTCGAGTGTCTAACTGCGGCTAGGTGCTTCTCCTTAGCCATCATTGGCGGATGGTTAGGGGGGTGGAACCCACCACTTGAAGTGCTCACGTGGATGTCTCCCTCTAAACCAATCATCGAAAAAGAGGTACCTAGGATCAAACTTGTCTGCACCATCAATCCACTAAAAGAAAAAGCACCTCTCATGGTCTTACACAATGAGATTCTAACAAAATATTAGTAGCATACTTACACAAAATAAAGAAAAAGGATGGTACAAACAATTTCTTACATTAAACCGACTACATGTGTAGAAGCAACACGCCACTGTGTCCGGATGTTTCGATTAAAAAACATGGGCCTAGAAACCATAGTCACAGTTAGGTATAGAGAGGTTAGGAGGGACGGGGGCATCTTTGCTAGACGCGTCGGGGTATAATTCTCGAGTACGACCCCGTTTTCGCCAAAACTACTCCCAAAACATTTCTTGCATCTAACAAAACGGATGTAATTTAACAAACATAAATCAAAACATCACAAATAAATATCAATGAGAACCATAACTACAATATAACCAATTTCGTTCTAAGAACCGAAAGCAGTTAACATTAAACCCTAAACCTAGGGTTTCTCATTTGATCCACAACAATGAACCCATAACATAACTACATGTGCCTAGGTTTGCTAGCTTTTTTCACGCCTTGGAATCAACCTACGGTTGTATAATACATATATTGAGGGATACAATGAAACCCTAAGTGATGACGATTCTTAGGTTCAAAAATCTGACTAATATATACCGAATCGATGCCATAAAAACAAGGAGGGGAGCGAGAATACCTTGCTCTTGAAGATCTACGGATCAAATCAAGGTTTTCAAGGTCCAATATGACGATTCGTGAGGTAGGGTGAAGTGTGGAGAGAAAAACCCGAGAGGGAGGAGAAAGAAGAGGAAGAACGATCGGGCAATAAGGTTGGGCCGGGGTTAAATGCAGGGAGCTCGGCGTCAGTCACTCTGGCACCGAGCCCCTGACAGGTCATCGACCGTGCCTAGGAGCTCGGCGCCAGAGACGCTAGCGCCTAGCTCAGCGCCAGCATCAATGACACCGAGCTAAGGGTACATTTTCTAAATTCTTAACGCTAAGGGTCTATGTGTGAGAAACTTAAAAAAAAGTCAAATTATAAAAAATTCGGAACAGGCTACCAGTTAGCTATTTTAACGCTGTCCGAACTATCTTATCTTATTATATATATAATCAGCTGATTTGATAGATCACAAGCCAATGAGTTGACTGGTATTTATTGTTCCGTCGTATCTGATGTATCCTTTTATTAGGCCGTATAGATGTAGAGCGTAGCTGCAGTGCAACTATAGATCCTACTGCTGACCCCTGCTGCATGCAATGGCAATGCAAAGGTATTTATTGTTGGCTGGTGCCGCTAGCAGTGGTAGAAGTTGAAGCAGCATCCATCTCTCTCTCTACTATACGCTCTCTCTCTCCTCTCTCCTCTCTCCTCTCTCTGCAGCTGGGCTGGGGTTTCTTTCTAGACGTCCGTCTCTGGGCCGGGTCTCGGGAATACGATCCATGCATGTACAGCAGCAGCAGTACTGGCTGCTGCGCATGCAGCAAGCCTACAGTACGTAGCAAGAGGCGAGCTAGAGGCAACAACGAACGACGTCATGCTGCTGGTGCTGCAAGTAGCGAGTACCTCTTGCCATCTTTTACACGGAGCCAATGGCAATGTCTGTCAGAAGTTGTTTTCGTCCACGCACTCAGCCTTTTTTTCCATGCATCCGTCACTCATCTTTCCGGCCGTTTTGTCTAGTCTGTGTATTGTAGGGATACATGTTCGCTGGATCGTATCAGACATGCTTATCCGCCATGTGAAAGGATAAGATGTCTAAGGGGGTGAATTGGACTAATTCTAAATTTCTTTGCAATAATTAAACTCTACGGTTAGCTCAATTAACCCCTTGTGCCTAGAAAGTGTTTCTATTGATCTAACGCACAAAAGTTTAGCACCCTAAGTTCTAATCATACTCTAGCATAGCAATTTTAGAAATGTAAATGACAAGAATTGAATTGCTCAAAGTAAAGAGAGAAGGAGGAACGCGGCGATATTTTACTGAGGTATCGGAGAGTCGCCACTCCCCACTAGTCCTCGTTGGAGCACCCGTACAAGGGTGTAGCTCCCCCTTAATCCACGTAAGGATCAAGTGCTCTCTACGGGTTGATTCTTTGACACTCCGTCGCGGTGAATCACCTACAACCGCTTACAACTTGAGTTGGGTCATCCACAAGCTCTCCGGATGATCACCAAGCTCTCAATCACCACCAAGCCGTCTGGATGATGGCGATCACCAAGAGTAACAAGCACGAACTCTCACTTAACCACGACAAGCCTAATGAGAAGGGTGGATGCACACTTTGCTACTCTTGATCTCACTAATGAGGGCTCTCTTTGAGATTCTCAAATCTCAATGACCTCACTAGGACCTTGCTCTTCTTGGCACTCTCCAAGGCGTTTCTCAGCTGTTGGAATGAGCAAAAGTACCCCCACACACGAATGGAGGTGGTATTTATAACACCGGCTGAAAAACGAACCGTTATGTGCCTCTGTAGTGTGACCGGACGCTCCGGTCAGTTCTCCTCGAACTCCAGTGTTTAAAGTGTGACCGGACGCTGGACAGCGTTAAAGTGTGATCGGACGCGTCCGGTCGTGATTTTCCTTCTCTGGAACCTTACTGGAGTCGACCGGACGCTGGCCCTCAGCGTCCAGTCACTTCACCTCTCAGCGTTCGGTCATACCAGGCGAAAACACCTTGGTCAAATGAACTGACCGAACTCTGAGCCAGCATCTGGTCACACCGGAGCCAGCGTCCGGTCAGTATTTGACCCTCCATTCACTTCCAACTCTCGATCATATATGAATGAAGTTTACTCCATTGGATCTAAGGGCTATTTTGGAGCTACCTAGTGCTAGATTTAGCAAGTGTGCACCACACCTAACTCACTAGACTCACCTAGGTCAAGCTACCCATCCATACCTCCCTTAATAGTACGGCCAATGGAAAAACAAAGTTCTAAACTACTCTAAGTGTCTCTTCAACTCCAATCGACACTTAGAACAGTCCATCCTTAACCTTGTCGTCCATCCTTTGAAAACCGAAATGATTTTCATCGTAGGGGCATGACCACCATGATTGCCCAATCGATCTCCATTACCGTGACCTAACTTAATTGCCTCTATAAAACACACATTAGTCACAGTAATCATATATTGTCATTAATCATTGAAACCCAACTAGGGGCCTAGATGCTTTCAATCTCCCCCTTTTTGATGATTGATGACAATACCACCTCGAGTATGTGAAAGAGATGAGGTTTTTAACATGCTTGGTTCATATAAGCTTTTGACAATAAGAACAAAAGTGTTAGGCAAGCTTATATGACCCAAGCCAACATGATGTACTTAAAAGATATGAAATAAGCATGAGTACAAGTAATAAAGCTCATTTGATGCATAAAAAGTAAACACACGACGAATGCATAATAGTGTATCACACATAAAAACTCCAAATGTAATAGATAAACTAAGCTCCCCCTAGATATGTCGCTTCCCCTAAGTCTAACATACTCGATCCCTCTCCCCCTTTGGCGTCAAACACCAAAACCTAAGGGTCGGTCGGCGGGGCTACAGCGGACGAGCCAGGCGCTGAGGTACGAGGAGCGAGCTGGAACTACGTGCCATCATCATCTGATCCTAAACTCTGAGCTATATGACCCTCTGTAGCTTGAAGCGACGCTAAAGTGGTCTGGGTCGGATCAACGACTGGAGCTGCTGTAGACTGTGCAGGTATAATTGTAGCAGCCTGCTCTGATGATGCCACTGAGGAAGAGAGCATCTCTATAGTCTCGGTAATAGGTGCAACTATAGAAGGACCTAGGACATGTAGATATGGAGGAGTAGACTGCCCTGTCAACTCACTGAAGGAAGCTCCAAGGCTCCTGGACACCGTAGTCTCTAGCACTAGCAGCGAGGAAGTCTGAGCCGGTCTGAAGCCTGTCTGAAGAGGTGTGAACTGTGGGGCTAGCACTGGCGAAGCAAACTACTGGGACACCTGCTCTGTAGGTGAAGCAAATTGTGCTAGTGGCTGTCCCTAACTCTGAAGCCCACTGGGCTGTATAGCTGGAGTCATATAAGTGGTGGCAGTCTGACCAAGCTAGGGCAAAGGCTGTGGCGGTGGAGCCCCAATAGCTATCATAACATGCTGCATAAACCCAAGTAGCTGCTGCTGCATGAGGAGCTGCTGCTGATGCATGGCCTGCTACTGCTGCTGTAGCGCCTGCGTTTGCTACTACATAGCCAGCAGCTGACGCTGGAACTCGTCTTGCCGAGTCTAGAACTATGCAAAAGTAGCAGCGGTCTCCTGAGCCTGGTGAACCTGATCCTGCCTCATCCGCTCAAGTATGGCAAGTAGAGCGGGGTCTGTCTACGGTGTAGGTGGAGCTGAACTGGAGCTACCGGCCTCATGGTCATGTCGACGTGCAGGCATCTGAGGAATGTCCCGGTAGTCCTCATCTAAGCTGTCACTAGGGTCACTCTCGACCATCCCCTCCTGCTGAGCATCTAACTGCTCCTCCTCAATAGCTACTATGCCCCTAATAGTATCATCCTACTGGGCTACAGTCTCTGGCACCTCTGGACGACGGCGTGGCTAGCTAGGTGCACTCGATGTACTATGGCAGATCATCTAAGTCAGGTTGTATGCAGGGAACTCTATCGTAGCACCACTGTACTCAGCTAGCATCTCAAGCGGCTTCACTATAACTGCCCTATGAATAAGAAATGTGATCCACTGAGCATAGGGCAACTGACGGTGACCTCTAAACCCCTCAACAATAGTATCCTCCATCTCTGATAGAAGGAGATATCAAATGTCAAACACAGTCTGTTGCATCAGAGAGTTGAGAAGCCATAACTGAATGCGAGTCAAGCCCTCACGATACCCCATCCTCGGAATCAAGGTCCTCATAATAGCATCTAGCACTCTAGCTATAGGAGTGAGATCACTGGGAGTCCTGCTCGACCCCTTGCCAAAAGGCTCTTTGAAGCAGTGGCGGACTATATCTGTAGGAGGCACAAGACCGCAGTGAGGGCATCTGGGAGGCGTTGTCTGTCCATAGCAAACCTCATGAAGTCGGATGGGCTGCTCCTAAAGCCTGAGTATCTCCCTGACCCTAGTGCTTGTCAGCCTATAATCTCTGCCTCTAAATGCAAAGTGAATATATCTGTGCTGCGGGTCAATCCAGAGTGTAGCATAGAACTAACGGACCCAAGATGGAACATATAGGCATGTTTGTCTAAGTAAATCTGTCAGCCCTGGTAGATATGCAAGGTAGGGGTGAATATGCTCACCAGCTGCTGCAACTATGGACTCAATGTTACACACCCTCTGTGACCTGAATAGTGCTCCACTGTTAAGATATGCATTGTAGAAGTCTTCCTACAGTGGTGTGTAGAAGCCCTTTGAGGCTCTATCATCCCTCCTCGGCAGGAACCACTGCTCAAAGTCCATAAATATGAGCTGCTGAACCTGTTTGGCCGTGGCGGCCCTCAAATCCAGATGAGTCACTAGCGGTGGACCCTGTGGTCTTGGAGGCGAACGAGAACCCCTCCACTATGTCTCTACCCTCGGTGTGACTGGAGCACGGGTACGACTAGAGCGGCATAGCTGTGGTTGAGGTGCCTGCTCTATCTCCTTGGCCTGCTCTCCCTCCTGAGTCTGCTCTACTGGCTGTGGCTCCTGCTGTAACTCCCCCTAAGGCTGACTCTCATCCAAGACAACTCGTCATCCTGCAACCATGACAGTCCTAGCTAGACCACCATGACGGCGCTCAACCTGCTCAAGTGCATCTCTTGTCGCTGGTGGAAGCTAATCTGCAATAACAATACCACTGCAAGCACCTCCTCTCTCAGCACGATCTACGGCCTCTGGAACTGCGACTGCTCTAGTTGTATCTACATCTAGAAACTTGCGCTTCCTTGTTGCCATCTTCTTTGTTGCCTTGCCTTTTGGATCTGTAGGCAAGCGAGGCGGACGCCTCGGATCCTCATCACCTGGACCACCTCCAGCGTTCTTGACACGAGCCATCTGAAGGATCTAAAAAGAACAACTACCGCTGACAAGAAACAACTGCCAACTGTTGCTTCCAAGGCTTGGCCTCGATTCATACTCGCGAGCTTGGCCCCGAGTTGACTAACAACTGCAAATTGGACATCAACGGCACCAACTCACTGCACGATAGAATAGATAGGATATACAAATAATTTTAATTATTTATCTAGAGATACGAAACCCTAGGGAGCAAGCAATTAGGTACGAAATTGGAAACGAGGTCTTGCTACCTGAAGAACCGGCAAAACGACGAGAAGAGGAACAGATCAGGGAACCACCGGGTCGACAACTGGAGATTAGGGTTCGCAATGCGCAGTGAATAGATGACTAGGGTTTGCAGTGGAAGCACTGGTGCGTGGAACACGGCAGCAGGAGAGGCACTAGCGTTAGGGCACGGGAGCCGAGTGCATGGCAATGGCGCTGCTGCTGTGGGAGCTCGGCGGCGTGTGGGCACGAGAAGGCACGGCGCAGCGGTGAGTGATGGCGTGGGGCGAGCTGCAGCGACGCAGGCGCACGGGCAGGGCTTGGCAGTAGCGCAGCAGAGAGGCGCATGGGTAGGGTCGCGACGGTGGTGCAGCAGAGAGGCAGCGGTTCTAGGGCAAGGTCGCGATGCTGTGGCTCAAAAAGTTGGTGATGTCAGCGTGGATGCGGGCGAGTTAGGTCACACAGTGCGCTGTACGGTTATAAGGGGTCCCCCAACCGTGATAGAAAATGAAACGAGATAAGAGATTGAATCTCGCGCATTTTCTACTGACCGGACGCTCTAGTGGCAGCGACCGGACACTGCCACCCAGCGTTCGGTCGATTCCAGAGAGGTCCAAATCCTCTGGAATCACTATTGGATGCGTCCGATCCCAACTGACCGGACGCGGCCAGAGTCCGGTCGATCCTGACTTCGTCTTCTTCGCTTGACCGGACGCTGGATCGCCTTCTGACCGGACACAGGAAGAACACTGTTTCAGCATCCGATCACTCCTTCTCAGCAGTAGTTCACCTCCTATGAACTGACCAGATGCTGGACATCAGAATCCGGTGCAGCGTCTGGTCACTCTTTTTCCAGTAAATCTTCAAAGTCCTTTGTGCTGCCTGTTCCCAATCAAGTCCCAACTTCAATAAGATCCAAATAAACACCAATTGGGACTGATGTGAGTGACCTCTCTCAAACCCTCATGTTTTTCAAAAATATTTTGCCTTAGGCTATAATTCTTTTTAAGAAAATAGGCAATAAGAGGGCAACTGAAGATAAATGACAAAGTAACATTCATGCATATGCAATGCAATACTAGAAAGTAAATCTAGTTGCTTGTCAAGTTTGATCCAAGGTTAAGCTTCTTCACACACTTTTCGACGGTTATCTTATCCATGTTAGACAAGCACTATATGTATTACCAAAGATTAAACATGTTGTATATTACAATGCAATGCAAGGGACAACACAAGCTCATCTTTTAGTAAAGTTGCTAAAATCAAGAACATTGAGCTCATTCTTCAATCTACAAAATGTTGCCTAATCTAGTGGTTTAGTGAAGATATCCGCCAGTTGATCCTCGGTCCTTACACCTTCTAAGCAAATAACATTCTTAGCAACATGACCTCTAAGAAAGTGATGGTGGATATCTATGTGCTTGGTGCGAGAGTGTTGAACCGGATTATTTGCAAGTTTTACCGTACTTTCATTGTCGCACAAAAGAGGTACTTTTTCTAGAACTACACCATAGTCTAGCAAAGTTTGTTTCATATAAAGAATTTGTGCACAACAAGCACCCGCGGCAATGTATTCTGCCTCGGTGGTGGACAAGGCCACACTATTTTGTTTTTTGGAGGACCAAGACACAAGTGATCTACCAAGCAAATGGCACCCTCCAGATGTGCTTTTTCTATCAACTTTGCACCCAGCATAATCTGAATCAGAATAGCCAATTTATTCAAATCTATCTCCTTTGGGATACCAAAGGCCAATGCTTGGTGTGTGCTTGAGATACCTAAGGATTCTTTTAACGGTAATCAAATGAGTTTCCTTAGGATTAGCTTGAAATCTAGCACACATACACACACTAAACATGATGTCGGGCCTAGATGCGGTTAAATATAACAAGCTACCAATCATAGAGCGGTAGAGAGTTTGATCAATCGTGTTACCTCCCTCATCTAGGTCGAGATGTCCATTAGTTGGCATTGATGTCTTGATTGGCTTACATTCATCCATTTTGAACCTCTTGAGAAGATCTTTTGTATATTTTTCTTGAGAGATGAAGATCCCTTCTCTCATTTGCTTAAATTGAAACCAAGAAAGAATGTAAGCTCACCAATCATTGACATCTCGAACTCCTTCGACATCAATTTATCAAACTCTTTGCAAGAATCTTCATTTGATGATCCAAAGATGATATCATCAACATACACTTGACAAATGAAGATCTGCCCATCAAGCTTCTTGGTGAATAGTGTGGTGTCGACCTTCCCAATTGTGAAGCCCTTCTCAATGAGGAAGTCCCGAAGGCGCTCATACCAAGCTCTTGGGGCTTGCTTAAGCCCATATAATGCCTTGGACAACCTATAAACATGATTAGGATATCTAGGGTCTTCAAACCCAGGAGCTTGATCAACATAGACTAGTTTATTAATAAAATCATTTAAAAATGCACTTTTCACATCCATTTGATATAATTTCATTTCATGATGTGATGCATATGCAAGGAGGATACGAATGGCTTCTAGTCTTGCAATCGGTGCAAATGTCTCTCCAAAATCCAAACCTTCAACTTGAGAGAACCCCTTTGCAACTAGTCTTGCCTTGTTCCTCACAATTACACCTTGATCATCTTGCTTGTTTCGGAACACCCACTTTGTTCCAATGACTCTTGCACCTTTTGGTCGCTCTTCAAGAGTCCAAACTTTATTGCGGGTGAAGTTGTTCAACTCTTCATGCATTGCATTTATCCAATCTAGATCTTGAAGAGCTTCTTCTACCTTAGTAGGCTCAAAACAAGAGACAAAAGAGTGATGTGCAATAAATAAAGCAAGTTTTTGTGAGCGAGTCATTACACCCTTTGATGGACTCCCTATGATGAGATCTTGTGGATGATCTTGTAGTAGAGGTGTATTTCTTCTATTGACCACTTGAAGAGGAGGTTGTGGAGCATCAACATCTTGTGCTTGTACCACCATTTGATCATGGGAGACATGAGTGTCTTCATTTTCTACTCTCCCATCTTTTTCACCATCTTGTGGCACATTTGATGAAGAAGGTGGATCAATCACTTGTACATCATCTTCATCATCTTTAGGCTTGATGTCTCCAACCGGGATGTTCTTTATAGCCTCCCTCAATGGTTCATCACCTACATCATTAAGATTCTCATGTGCTCCTTGGGAGCCGTTAGATTCATTAAATTCCACATCATATGTTTCTTTAACCAAGCTAGTGGCATGATTGAATACTCTATATGCTTTGGACTTTGATGAGTAACCAACAAGAAAACCAATATCACAATGTCTTTCAAACTTCCCTAGGTGTTGCCGCTTCTTATAGATGTAGCCACTACTACACAAACTTTACTGGAGGCGGTCGTTTTGGGTTTCCTGTGGCGGGCAAAGCCGTCCGTCGTGGCCTAGAGGCCACGGTAAATCGTGGCTTAACCACGGCGGGCGGCTTTGCCTGCCGCGGTTAACCAATTTACCGCGGTGGGCGGTGTAACGTGCCCGCTGCGGTAAATATACTTTTACCATGATGGGCACGTTACACCGCCCGCTGTGGTAAATTATTTTACCGCGGCGGACACCTTTTGTGGCCCACCACGGTTATGTTGATTATCCGTGGCGGGATTTATTATTTGCCCACCTCGATAAATTATTTTCTGAATTAAAAAAAATACAGCAGGCATATAAATTCAAATAAAATACAGCAGGCATATAAATTCAAATTCAAATCACATCCAGATTTTACAGATTAAACTTAAAAAGTATGCAGGCATTACACATGAGATAATATACATATATATATACATTCACTTAGTTGTTCTTGTCATTATTAATTCATTACATTTACATATTAAAGTCGTTATACATGCGCTAAGGTGTAATCCTGCGGACGCATCATCGTGGGCCATTTCCTTAGCCTCTCGTACTCCGGTAAAATTGCTAGCGGGCTGTTCTCATTGAAGAACATGCCCCCTTCAAGCATGCATTTGTCTAAGACAAACTTACTTATGTCCGCCTTTGTCTGCTTGAAGCTGTGTTGGGTGCTCTGCATGTCTCTCGACTAGTTCAATCCATTCTTGAGCACCCTCCAACTGCTGCTGTACTGCTTGCACACCCTCAGGAACTCACAGGCGTAGAAGCCACAGGTTCGTGATCCTACCGGTTGTTTGGCACACTGCATGATCGATACACAAGCATTACAACACAGGCATTAGAACGCATATGAACGGAAAGCACAATTAAACCTTTCAAATACTTACCGGAAAGTTGCGTCTA
Organism: Miscanthus floridulus; assembly: GCF_019320115.1. Classification (NCBI taxonomy): domain Eukaryota; kingdom Viridiplantae; phylum Streptophyta; class Magnoliopsida; order Poales; family Poaceae; genus Miscanthus; species Miscanthus floridulus. The sequence continues at coordinate 12,854,589 of NC_089596.1, forward strand.
ATTTTGATGCGGTTCTTATGCTTAGCCTTAAATTTCTCTGTTCTTCGATCATAGCATTCAGGATCCTTCACGTACTCCTTATAAGCGCTATACGAAATGTATTAGTATTAGGCTGGGCATTAGAACGCATATGAGAAGATAGTTCAGTCACTTACACTATGAGGCAATCATCAAAGGCCTTGTACCCTTTTAAGTTTGGCACTGTCAACGAATCAAATACGTAGGCCCTGCCATCCTGAGGGTAGATGATAAATGTAACCCAGTGACCCTCGAGGCCTTGGCTGCGCCATTGAAACAAAATACAGGTTACGACGAGAAATAATAATACTAGCTAGCTACCCACTTATATCTATAGGCATGTCTTCGACTTACCCAAAGTGGTAGGCAGCTAGGATACACCCATTTCCCCTGATCTTCTTCATTGCTCCTAGTATGTATCTTGAAATGTTCAACTTCTCATTGTCCATCAGTTTCTTCCTGTGCGCCTCTCTCTGTCGCTTGGTCAAGTCTTTCATGGTTGGATGATTGTCATCTAGGTGGTAACCAATGATGATTCTTTGAGCAATATGCATTGGAGATAGATAGATAGCATCAAGTTTTAGTTCCTTGGATATATAGGCCATCAACCTGCAAGGACAAGCCATCGTGGCATATATAAGTAGTCTTGACCGATTCAAAGGCAGGTGATATGTGAAACTCGCAATTCATCACTTACATAGAGAACAAGGTGACTTGGGCGATGTCAAGGTCTTGTTCCCGCAGTAGTCTGTACATGTCGTGGAAGTCCACGGGGAGTTCTACATCATTGCCGGGCAAGTGGAAGTACTCCGCCACAACCTTGACTAGAAAACCATGCAGGCCAGCTTTTGCCGCTTCCATGTACCAGAGATGAAACCTCCTTGTCTCCCACCTTTCCTCGTCGACGAGTTGGGCCTTGGTTATCATGAACTTCCCATGCTCGTAATGGCCGGGGTAGTCATCCGATTCAGGAAATAGATGGAAAGGTGATCTCGGCCTGGGATAGAAATGTTAGTACCATATTATGGCAAAGAAAAGTTATTAGCAAATTATGCTCGCCGCTACCATACCTTTTGAACTCAAGTGAGTATGTGAGCTGCCCTTGGTCGCCTTTAGTCTTCATCGGCGGTGGAGGACAGTGGCTTGTGCTCGCAATGGCAGCAGGCTGTGTCTTTGCCCCTAGTTCCTCCATGCCTCCCGATCCTTTGCTCGTGCCCTTAGATGGACTACCAGGAGGTGGAGGTGCACTTGTTGTTGGAGGAGGAGAACGAGGGTGAGGGCTTGTGCCTCCTGGTCCTTTGCTTGTGCCCTTAGATGGACTGCTAGGAGGTGGAGGTGGACTTGTTGTTGGAGGAGGAGAATGAGGGTGAGGGCTTGTGCCTCGAGGTGAGTTCCTTCCCTTATCATCCCCGCCATTGCCTTCGTCATCGCTGTCGCCGTGATCCGGATCATCGGGGGGACAAGATCCGGCAATGGATGGTTGTGATGCTGGTGTCGCCGTCAGTGTAGAAGTTGGCATTGAGAGAATGATCTCTATGTTGTCCTTGTTCCATAGGATCGGAACCCAAGGCAGCTCCAAGGATCGTTACCCCTTCTGCAGTTGGATATTCCATTTCAAATTCTTCGTATTCGGTCGCATACCATGTAAGTATCACGGCAGCATAGTTGGCAGGGATCTGGTCTTGGTTGAAATCTTTGATATCTTCTTTGGGGTGCATGTAACCCTCACCCACGGTCAACGTTTTTGCCCTACCGAACGGGATCGTGAGGTGGACACGCATGGGTTCCCAGATGTCGTCGACGGGCTGCGTTGGGCGATCCTCAATCATCGGCAGTGGCTGCCCTTGTGTCTGCCCTTGTGGAACTTGAGGCACAGCCATGCCAGCCTGGCGAAGCATCTGTGACCTCATCGACACCATATCTGGGTCATTGCTCATGAAGGCTTCTTTTATGGACCGACTGATCATTTCGGCCACGCCTTGATCATAGCCCTTCTAAAAGATGCCCTCCTTGTACCTCTGCCTTGACCGGTATGTGGCAGCATCAGATTGCCATGACTCCACTGAGTTCTAGCTCATCTTCGATGACATGCCACGGACGCGGCCACGGTGCTCAGGGGTTCCCAGCGCCAGGGTCAGCAAGTCCTGGCCCCTGCAAACCTTGAAGCTGTCCTTGGATTTAGCGGCCTCGATGACAGCCCTCTCCACCTCCTTGAACTTGGGCTCATTAAACTTGCTCGCGCCCTCCTTGAGCTTCTTTGGCTTGCGGGCATAGATGAAGTCCTTAGCCCTCAAGTCTACATCGTCGTACGGATCGGGAAGCCCGACGGCAGCTCTAGCCCTTTCTCCCCCCCACCACTAGGGCCTCTTACCAGCAAACCCCGTCATGCCCAAGTGATGGGGGTGCAGGTTCTTCTTCGCGAGTGCGCTGAACTTGGCGCTCTTTGCCTTTGCTTCTTCTGTTGTTCTTTGTTTGTAGAACTCTTCCCAGTGATGTTCCTTCACCATAGTGTATTTGACACAGGGTGACTTGCCTAGCTTTAGGTAGTACCTGGTCAGCATGGACTTGAAGTTTCTAAAGGCTCTTCCTACCACGTGCATGACCCACTCCCTGCACTTGTCAAGATCAGCGTCCTCGGGATAATGGAAGCTCCTTGTCACCTCACCCCAGATATGTGTCTTGTAGTCGACCGGGACATTGTTCCACTCCTCCTAAGTGATCTCCACCTTGTCCTTGGCTATACATGCCACCTGGTTGCTAAACTTGGCAAGGACCGTGGGTGGCGACAACGGGTTTCCCTCTGGTCCCACCTCATGGATCACATGGACTTCGCGGTGGATTTCCCTCCGGTGCCTCCCATGTTCCCCCCTTCTCAGCTTTGTCCTCTAACCCCTAGACTTGCCTGAAGTGGTTGGAGACGGAGTGGGGGGTTCTTTGTCCCTAACTTGTTCCTCCTCGAAATTCAATTCTCAAGGCACCACCGGCATCTGTTCAGGGTTTGGAGACCCCGCACTTTCAACATCGTCGTCCCTCGGTTGGTAGGTCGGATCATCTTCGTCCTCTGTACGATGTTTCTTTGTTGGCCTCGGGGTCACGGACACTTGGCTCTCGAGGCTAGTTGATGATGATGCACTAGGGGTAGGGTCGCGCCATTCGCTTATCGGTTCCTCCGCCATTGGAAAACTACAATGAATACATATTTCAGTTGTATAGACACAGTTATAGAGTAGTAAAGTAGAGTAGTACTAGAGTAGTAAAGTAGAGTAGTACTAGAGTAGTAAAGTAGTAGTAGTTGGCTCAGATTTGCCCCATTGTCATCACATCGCTTTTAAACTGGTTGCTTGTATCTGGTATACAAGCCATCCTAGTTTAGCGGGGGCACTCGATCATCATCGCCGCTACCTCAGCATAAAAGGGTTCACATCATTGCATATGCCACTGCCTCAGCTTAGAAGTGTGAAAAGAATCATCATTGCAAATACCAAACAAAAGCCATCAAGATAGTTTCAAAATTCGGCCCCAAAGGGTAAGTCCTTTGGCCATCAAGATAGAGTAGAAGACTAGAGGAGGTGAGAGTAGAGTAGAGTAGAGTAAGAGGAGCAGAGTAAGAGCTGTATAGCTCAAAAGTTTGTTTGGCAACATAGGCAGCAATAAACCCCCATCACAACTCAATCAAATTTAGTCAGTAAGAGTAAGAGTAGTAGAGGAACTGCTCAATTTAGTCAGCAAGAGCATAGTAGAGGAGTAGGCAGTAGAGGAGGAGGGAGTAGAGGAGTAGGCAGTAGAGGAGGAGGGAGTAGAGGAGGAGGGAGTAGTAGTAGGCAGTAGTAGTAGTATACTAGTAGTAGTATACTACTAGAAAGTAGTAGGCAGTAGTAGTAGTATACTACTAGAAAGTAGTATACTAGTAGTAGTATACAACAGTAGTATAGCAGTAGTATAGGAGTAGTATAGGAGGACAGTAGTAGCAGACAATATAGGAATAGATTAAGTAGAGAAAGTAGTAGGCAGTAGTAGTAGTATACTACTAGAAATTGTAGTAGAGTGACCAATTCATCTCAAAATTCTCACAAATTTAGCATGTGATTAGTTTAAAGGCAAGGTGCATCATAGGCTGTGGCATATGCTCAGAATTTTGTCACAAATTTCTTTGGCATCATAGGCAGCATGTAATTACAAATTTTATTCTTATAGACAATGCTGTTGAGATTCGATGCTGTTGGAGATAACCCTGTATACATAGGTCACAAATTCTAGCTAAATATGGAAACAACTCAACCCTATTGGAGATAAGACTGTAAAGGGGATTGTTAAAAAGAAAGCCAAGTTTCATGGCTAAATATGCGCGACATTGAAAATTCCTATCCACGAATTATGTGACTACATATTCAAAGTTGCTTGGCATAATGAGCATATAATTTATAATTAAGCCTAGAAACAGCTCTAAGAGCTCTATGAAACAGACCCTAACTGAAAAATGCCTTAAACACTAAGTTAACAGCAAAATTAGAAGACTCCTCATCATACCTGAAGGAAAGATAGTTTTGCATTTTCACAGTAGACAGAACAACGTAGTGGAACCTAGAGAAAGCTAGGATAGCCCAAATGTGAATCTCTAATTACATTTCAGATGGGGAAAATATAGCAGTTACTACAAGAATAAAATTTGAGCTTTGGAGATAGAGGGGCCCAAATGAATAAAATTTCAACAGCATTGTAATTACAGAACCAAGGTACTACGTAGTTCTTACCTCGGCCTGGGCGCAGCAGGTTCCAAGTGAGGAGGTAGCGGCTAGAGCCCGTCTGTGCTCCGAGGACGGGGCCCAGCGTGTGGACGGTGACCGGGGAGGAGGACGGGGCCCAGCGTGTGGACGGTGACCGCGGAGGAGCTCGATGGCTGGCGCTAGGGTTCCAGGGACGGAGCCCAGTGCAGAGGAGCTCGGCGGGCACCGGAGCAAGGGTTCCGGGGAGAGGAGGATGGGGGCGGGGCATGGGCATGGGGGAGGAGGACGGGGGCGGGGGGCGCGTGCAGTGGCCATGGAGGAGCTCGGTGGTTGGCGCTAGGGTTCCGGGGACGGGGCCCAACGCGGAGGAGCTCGGCGGCCGGAGCAAGGGTTCCGGGGAGAGGAGGACGGTGGCGGGGCACAGGCATGGGGGAGGAGGACGGGGGTGGGGGTCACATATATAGCCACTGATTAACCGCAGCGGGAAACATAAGCCGCCCGCCACGGTAAATGTTTACTACAGTGGGCACCTTACACTGCCTGCTGTGATTAATCTATTAACCACGGTGGGCGCTGTTACGTGCCTGCCACGGTTAATACTACTGCACTAATTTGCCTCTGGCTATATTATTCCTATGGAGTAGATAAGGTGTTGCCTCTGTATAACCAAAGACAAACTATTCTGACTTTACCTTCCTATGGAGTAGATAAGGTGTTGCCTCTGGTTAATTGATCAAGTCACTGGGTGAAAAAATAGATAAAAAGATTTCAACATCTTTGGATGTGTATTAACTGCATTATTGGCTGAATAAAAAAAAGAAACTGCATTATAGTCCACTGTTCTTTGGATCTCATATCTTCACAGGCATACCAAGAATTGAGCCTCTTGCTTGATCAAATGGGCTACTGGAGCTCAAACTTGTCTTCAATGTTTTCATGTTTTGTCATAAATAGTCTGAATGACACTGTGTAGATCTTACTATCGTAGTAGTATTAGTACAATAGATAGTAGCAGTGGGTTGAATAGTACTAGTAGAGTAGTATTGTATAGTAGTAGTAGTAGATTCCGTAGTACTAGTAGAGTAGTATGGTTCCATGATATTAATAATAAGTTACAAAACTTGTCTTCAATAGATCGAGCTATATTATTACATATATGTCTCTGGGATACATATATCATTTTGGTGCAGGTGCTTTCACCGTCCTCTTCTCACCGTCGGGGCGGGCCCACAGCATCATCCTGGACTTGTTGAATCGGTCCTCGACGGCCTTGATCTTCTTTGGATGATCAGTAAAAAGCTCGAGCTCTGCGTAGTTGTTGTATTGTTCGGGACTCTGCACCCCATCAGCTCCCACAATCCGCTGCTTTCCGGACACAACCACATGCCTTTTTGGGTCCTCTGCATATATATAGTAGGCCACTTGCATGACATTGGTTGCTAGTACCCACGGGTCATCTTTGTAGCCGATACTTTTGAGGTCCACGGTGGTTAGCCCATAACTGTCCACTGCAACCGCATTCGGTTTGACCCACTGGCAATGGAAGACAGTTATGCATAGGTTTTGGCCGTAGTCAAGTTCCCATATTTCTTCGACTTACCCATAGTATTGCCTCCTCTGGCCCGTGGACTCTTCTTCGCCCTCGTATCGAACACCGCAGTTCTGTGCCAAGCTCTTCTTGTCCTTGTCTTTTGTGTGGAACCTGTAGCCCTAGACGTCATACCCTTGCCACATGGTGATTTGGCTGGATGGGCCTAACACAAGCCTCTTAACGGTCTTCGTATCTTCATCAGGGCATCCTTCAAGGGGTATGTGTTGCTCTTTGAGCCACTCTATGAAATTGCTCTTGTGATGGTTCTGGACCCATGCCTCCGTGCGCTATCCGTCCTTAGCGGCGCGGATCTCTTCTAGGTGCTTTTCAATGTATTTCTCCATGCTCACTAACTGATGAAGGATGTTGTAATGAGCTTCTTGCACCGTTCAGTTTGCCACATCGGTGCGTACTTTTCGGCCTATGCACCCCATCCCTGAGGTTTTGCCTTCGTGGTGATGGACAGGTAGCCCAATCACCCTCCCATCTTTTATGTACCTCATACACCAGTTCACGGCCTCCTCCGTTGTGTATGCCTCGATCATAGAGCCCTCCGGGTAAGCGCGGTTATGGATGTATCTGTTGAGGGTGGACATGAACCGCTCATACGTCCACATCTGGTGTAGGTACACGGGGCCCAGTTGATGGATCCGATCGACCATATGCATCATTAGGTGTGGCATAATATCAAAGTAAGATGGTGGAAAGCACATCTTGAGCTGGCAAAGGGTCTCCGCGATGAACTCCTTCAGGGCAGGCAGCTCAGCCTTATCAATGACCTTCTGGGTGATGCGGTTAAAGAAGTATGACATCCGTGTGATGACCATCTTCACATACTCTGGATGGATAGCCCTAATCGCAATTGGTAGGAACACCGTCAGCATGACGTGGCAGTCATGTGAGTTGTAGCCGATCATTATGAGGTCTTTCATGGAGACCAGGCTCTTGATGTTGGAAGAGAAACCAGTCCGCACCTTGATACCCCTAAGCAACTTAAGAAAAGCCATCCTCTCATCTTGCGTTAGGTTGCAGGCTACACCCGGGATATTGACTTTACCGTTCTGAGGCGGTCCTAGGTGAAGGTCTGGCCTAATGCCCAGATTGACAAGATCCATTCGTGACTTGATACCATCCTTTGTCTTGCCCTTGATGTCCAGCAGGACACCGATCGTGCTTTCGAAGACATTTTTCTCCAGGTGCATGCAGTCGATGGCATGGGTGTATTCAGTGTTTTCCAATACGACAGGTACTTGAAGAAAATTGACTTCTTCTTGAAAGGAATGGCGGCGGGGACTTCCTCCTTCTGGTCCCGCTTTTGCTTCCTTGTCTGCTTGGGCCCCTCATTAGGCAGCTTCTTCTTCTTTCCAAACTCCACCTGATCCATGTCCTTGACCATCTCATACACCTTTGTCCCCCAACTAGTCTACGTCGGTTGATCACGCTGCGGCTCGTCCTGATTGCCAAAGTATTTGTTCATAATACTTCTTCTATACCTGTGATTTTTGGCGAGGAATCGTCTATGCCTTGTGTACACCATCTTATTGGATCCCTTAAGGTAAGTGTAGCAGGTCCCGTCAATGTAAATTACACAGTCGGTCTTCCCTTTAATCTGCCCTGACAGTGAGAAGAGACCGAGGTAATCGGTGATGGTGACAAAGATGATTGTTTTTAGTGTGAACTTCTCCTTGCGGGATGCATCCACAATCTGGACCCCAACATCAAATAGTATCTTCATTTCCTCCATGAACGGCTCCAGGAACACATCTATACCGTTGCCCGGCTGCTTCGGTCCGGAGATAAGCATGGTTAGCATAAGGTACCTACGCTTCTGACATAGATAGGGAGGTAGGTTGTACATGGTGAGCATGACGGGCCAAGTGCTGTGCGAGCTGCTAAGCTCATCGAACGGGTTCATCCCGTCGGTACTCAGCGCGAACCTAACATGCCTGGGCTCCTTGCCAAACTCCGGGTAGGCCTCATCGAAATCCTTCCACTGCTTGCCATCAGATGGGTGCCGTAGCTTGCCATCGTCTTTCAAGCGGTCAGCTGATGCATGCCAGGACATGAGCTTGGCATCGTCTAGGTTTCCAAATATTGCACGCAGGCGATCGGTCACGGGCAGGTACCACACCGACAGTGCTGGACTTTTCCTGTGCGTGTAACCCTCTTCTTCATCATCCTGCTTAGCTGAGATCTGTTTGGCCGCACTACTCTTCTTTGTCCCCTTCTTGTTCTTCTTCCGACCACCCCGCAAGCCTCCCTCGTCTTCTGCATCCACGCGACAACCAGCATTTTTCTTGTACCGACTAAAGCCGCAGTGTGGACAACTCGTCAAATTCTCATACTCATTGCCCCGATACAGGATGCAGTGGTTAGGGCATGCATCAAACTTTCTAAGCTTCATCGCCACTGGCCGGATCAGCTTCTTGGCCCGATAAGTATTGGTGGGCACCTTGTTAGCCGTTGGGTACGTGGTGGCAAGGTAGCTTAACAACTCATTGAAGCTAGTGTGAGACCAACCATGATGAGCCTTCAACATCAACATATGGAGGTTAAAACGGAGCATCGTGCACTCCTTCGGACAATCGCCGTCGTCCTTATAGAGAGGATCAACTACCGCCTGCTTCAACTCTCTGAAATTCTCCAACCACTTTGGGCAACCTAACACAACATCGTCTTCATCGAAGTGTTTGACTTGATCTTCAACAAGCTGCACATCCTTGGGTTGGCTCACAGTATCCTGACCGTCCCCACCGTCGCCGGCTTCGTCGGCCATGTCTTGCATTAGATCATCCACCGTGATGTAATCACGACAACTGTTGTCACTGTCGGCTGGCGCAGCTGCTGCTGAAGATGATGAGGAGCCAGGTGCTCCTAAAGGATCTTTATTCACCAGTGGTGCTGTCATCGTCGGCGTCAAAGAGCTCACTCCTGATGCACCGCCACTCGCACCAACTCTTTCGCCGTGAAATGTCCAGACTGTGTAGCCCTCGATGAAACCATACATGATCAAATGAGTTTGCACCTCGCTGTCTCGGTGGGCTTTTAGGTTCTTGCAATGAGAACATGGACATATGGTTGTCATCCGCTTCAGTCTCTCACGGTGAGCTTTACCAGCAGCAATAAACTTCCTTAATTCAAAGAGGTACCACGGATCATTCACTCTATCGATCCGGTACATCCATTCCGACCTATCCATCATACCTGTGAACATTATCCGTCACAATCAACATTAAATAAAGAAGAATTAGGAGAAATTGATGATTTTTACGTCCAAAATCATGAAAAAGAGAGGAAATGACGATGTGAAAGATGAAGCATGCATCTATGATGAATCTAAAGTTAAAGAAATACATGACATCATTTTTTCCATTAAAATTGATCTAGATCTAGATCTAGATCTAGAGAGAACTCTAGGTGATGGAAATAGAGAGATAGGATGGAAGGAGAGAGGGAGAGCCTCTATGAACCTCTTATGATGTCCTCCTCCCTCAAATCCAAGCCCTTCAACTCAAATCAAAAGTTTCCTCAAATTTTAGGGCAAAGCCTCCCCCATGAGTTTGAGAGAGGAAGACCCATGGAGAAGATGAAGGGGTGGTGCTGTGTATTTGTACAGGCTTTACCGCGGCGGGCAAGATAAAGCGCCCGCCTCGGTAAATCAACTCCTTACCACGGCGGTCAGTTTAAAGAGCCCGCCACGGTAAATCGTATTAACCACGGTGGGTGATTCATACCGCCCGTCGTGGTAAATAACGATTTCCTACGGCAGGCAAGTAAGGTGGCCCGCCGCGGTAAACCATTTTCCCGCAATGGGCGCCTCGGTGGCCGGCCATCGGTTAACCATGGTGGGCAAAAGAGGTGCCCACCACGGAGCCCATTTTGGCCACGCTGCGCAAATTGATTCCTGTAGTAGTGAGCATTTGCAACCAAACACCCTAAAGAAGGAGACGTCCGGCTTCTTCCCATTAAGCAACTCATAAGGTGTCTTACCAAGGAACTTTTGAAGGAATAGGCGGTTGGATGCATAGCATGCGGTGTTGATAGCTTCTGCCCAAAGAGCTTCGGGGGTGTTGTACTCATCAAGCATTGTTCTTGCAAGAATGATCAATGTCCAGTTCTTCCTCTCAACTGCACCATTTTGTTGAGGAGTATATGTTGCGGAGACCTCATGTTTGATTCCAACTTTATCACAATAGGCTTCTATGTTTGTGTTGTCAAATTCCTTCCCATTGTCACTTCTAATCTTCTTGAGCTTCACTTCAAATTCATTTTATGCTCTCTTGGCAAACTTCTTGAAGCAAGATGCAACTTTGGATTTGTCATGAAGGAAGAATACCCATGTATACCTTGAATAGTCATCAACAATCACAAGACAATAAAGATTTTCTCCCAAACTCTTGTATGTTGTTGGTCCAAATAAGTTCATGTGAAGGAGTTCTAGCACTCTTGTGGTAGACATGAAAGCTTTGGTTGGATGAGTATTTGCAACTTGCTTGCCGGCTTGACATGCACTACAAAGCTTGTCCTTTTCAAACTTCACATCCTTCAACCCTCTCACCAAATCATTCTTCATTAGCTTCTTGAGTGAGCTCATCCCAACATGAGCAAGTCTTCTATGCCATAGCCACCCAAGTGTTGTTTTGGTGAATAAGCAAGTCTTCAAATTTGCATCTTCGGAGGTGAAGTCCACTAGATATAGGTTGTTGTATCTAAATCCTTTGAATATCACTTGATCATCATCCTTCTTAGATACAACAACTTCCTTCTCAGTAAACAAGCATTGGAAGCCAAGATCACACAATTGTCCAATGGATGGCAAGTTGAAGCTCAATGAAGCAACATATAGCACATTTGAGTTAGAATGATCATTTGATATTTGCCACTTTGCCCAATCCTTTAACCTTGCCCTTTGAGTTATCTCCAAATGTGATTCTTTCTTATCCATCTACTTCTTCATCTAGTGAGGTGAACATATGATGATCACCGGTCATATGTTGTGTGCAACCACTATCAATAACCTAATGACTTCCACCGGTCTTGTAGTTCACCTACACATAAGAGATCAAGCTTTAGGAACCCAAACTTGTTGAGGGCCCTTCACCTTCTCAACAAGTGACTTTGCAATCTAAATTTTCTTAGGCCTATTCTTGTTGGGAGATCCTAAGAACATGACTTTCATTTTCCCACTAGAATCCTTTCTAAGCATGTAGTGAGCATTGAAGGCAAAAGGTCTAGCATGCTTGGGCAAGGGTTGTGGTGGTGGAGTTTGGCACTCATGGGCAGAGTGGCCTTCTTGTCCACACTTAAAACATCTCTTTGGCTTTGGCTTTGACTTGTGTTGTTGTTGAGCTTGAGCCTTCTTCTCTTGGTTTGCCAAGTACCCAATGCCACTTCTATCCATCTTCATGACGGTGTTCATAAGTAGCTCACTTTGAAGATGCTTGCCTCTAGTGAACTTGCTCAATCCAATCTTGAGGTGCTCTTTCTCCAACTAGAGCTTCTTGTTCTCTTCCTTGAGTGCATCATTGTTTTTTTCTTCCTTGAGCTTCTTGTTTTATTCTTTGAGCTTCTCATTCTCAAGCATCAAATCACCATTATGATCAAGAGTTTCTAGCACAATAGTGTTGTGGCTTTTGATCTCTTCAAGATCTTTCTAGAGCTTTTCATTGTCATTCTTGAGCTTGACAAACTCATCATAATCATCGGCCTCAACCACTTGCTTGCCCTTGCTACTAGAACTTTGCTCAATGCTCTCAATTATCAAATCATCACATGATGTAGCTATATCAATCTTAACAACATTGTTAGTAGCATCATGTGGCTCATTGGATAGAAATTCTTGAGCTATGACAAGATTATCATGATTAATCTTAAGAGTGGTATATTCTTCTTTTAGCTTGTTGTGGCTAGTGATGAGCTCATTGTGTATCCTCTCAAGTTTATCATGTTTATCTTTAAGCTCTTTCTTAGAAGATTTGAGCTCCTTGAGTTTGGATAATATAGCATCATTTGCTTCTCTAAGCTCAACATTAGCCTTTTCCGCTATATCACATTTTGCTAAAAGTGAATCATTCTTAGCTTCTAGCTTTTCATTCTTAGCTCTAGTCTTTATAATGATCTTAGTGTATTTGTCGGGTACCTTAGAATGGGGTACCCCAAGCAAAACATCAAATGGGTCGCTAAAATCCCATCTAAAAAATAAAAGCTAGAAGGTAAGTCATGGGCCCCTCACCCGCCACGACCGAGCCCACTGGGTCCTCCCCCTTCTCGCCTCGAGCCTCGAGCAGGAGGTCTCGGCATCCTGACGCAAACTCCGCTTCATGCGAGGCTCCCTAGGGAAGGCCTCGGCAGGGGACGCCGTCTCCGCCTCGCCCGAGGCTCTCCACGGAAGGCCTCGGCAGGAGACGCGTTCTCCGTATCGCGCGAGGCCTCTCACGCGAGGCCTCGGCAAGGAGCCTGATCTCCGTCTCACGTGAGGCCTCACTCTCCGTGTCGCTCGAGGCCGGCTCGTCTGTGGTCCATCGCCCCCCACCTCGGCCGACCCTCCCGACAGCGTGTCATGTCTCATTAATGCTTCACCCACTCCCGCAATCTCAGCCGGACGGTGGCTCAACACCACAGAATGGCCGACGTGACCCGAGGTCGCATCAGCGCCATACTGGCCGAGACAGGGCACGGCGGGGATTACCGGTCACTGTGTCCTACCACTGTGTCCACGATCAGCGCCATACCGGCTGGGACAGGGTACGACGGGGATTACCGGCCACTGTGTCCTAACGCTGTACCCATGATCGGCCGCCCGCTCAAGGCCTCGGCACTGTACACCATGGCCTCGGCACTATACACCAGGGCCTTGGCGATCTTGGGGTTCGTGTCTACCGAGACCCCCCACCGCAGTACAAGCCTCGGCACCGACCAAGTCTCGGCCTCGCGCACAGTCCGTCCACAGTGGCTTGCACGTTCGCCGCCGCGTCTACTCCGAGGCATTCCTGGGGCTCCCACGACACACAGGATCTAATGGAACGACCACGCCGCCCCAGTACCCCAAGGATGGACCACTCCGACGACCGCATCGACCCTAGGAACAGGCCATAGGGCTCGGACATGCCGTCCCTGTTGGCACGACGCTGCATAGTTAACACATGTACTGTCCTTGTCTTCCCTTCAACTATAAAAGGCAAGGACTTGGGCCATTTAGAAAAGGAAGAAAAACAGGGGGAGAACATCTGGTAACACATACACACGCACACATTCCAGCCGCTTGAGAGCAACATCTCAGACGGCCCACACGACACCTTGCCGAGACCTGGGACTAGTTCCCTCTCTCCCTTAGCTTGTAACCCCCTACTACGAGCACTTGGGTGCAAGGAATACAAGTTCGATCTCTCAGACTGGACGTAGGCCACCCCGACGCTACGTGAACTTGAGGTGGCATGCCACTCCCCGCCAATCTCCTACGACTAGCTGTTGGTACGGGGTCCCTGGCTAGGGACCTGTCTGGCCTGAGCTTGGACAAAGGAAAATCGCCGGTGGCTCACGGTGATGCCCAGTCGTCTAGCTCCGCTCCACCACTCCATGAAGAACCGACCCCGACGGAGCAGAATCTGGCGATGGCACCATCCCCATACCCCTTTGGGTTGAGAAATGCCGCCGCTTCTTACGCCTACGCATACGCTGCCGCTCACGAGGATCCCTCAGAGCGCTGCCAGCGCTTCGGTCTCGACCTAGACACCCACGCCGACTCCTCGAATGAGGACAAGGCATGGCCCGGAGTGGATTTCTCCGGGTTCCACGACCCTGGGGCTTTGCGCCACTTCTTGACCGCAAGCGACTACTGCTTTGGTTACTCCGACTCCAACGACGAAGGCACTTATGACCCCACTCGCGAGTGTTTCCACGTCGGGCTCGGGATGCCGAGGGCAGGCAAAGAGGACGGGGCGGCAGGTAGCCGCTCCCCGCTTTGTCCAGGGGCAGGCGTCGCCATACCCCCACTCAATGTCCTGCCGGCCGCACGAAACGAGAACATCGCTCTTGCACGACCTCAGCGCCCAGACCTAGAGCAGCTCTGTGAGCTACAGGCCAAGGTCAAACAAGACCAACTCCTTCTGCAGCAGCTTTGAGACTCTCTCGAACAAGAGCAGCGAGGTCGCGGCGAAGGCGGAGGAGCCCGACGGAGGGCCCGCGATGTGCATCACCGCATCCATGACGACGAAGGGAGCGAGCAACCCCCAGTCTTCAATCGTGCTAGCCAGAACGTCGCGGTTGTGGCAATGCTGGTCCGCGCAATGCCCGAGCCTTCTACCACGGAGGGGCGGCAGGTCCGCAGCGAGCTCTGGGATCTCCTAGAGACCACCGCGGTTCAGCAGGCCGAGAGTTCCGCCTCCCGACGGCACGGGGGCGCATCGAACCTGCCCACGGCACTGCCTCGGCAGGACAGGGAAGCCCCGGCTCGTCCCGAGCCCGACCGAGCTCCAATAGCCCACAGGGTCCCCATGCTTCTGGACCGCCTTGGCAATCGACGCGAGGCGCAGGGAGACCATGAGGTGGTCAGCAGGCGACGATGCCACGACAACGAGGGGCCCGCTCGGGGCTACCATCCACACCAAGGCGGTCGCTACGACAGCGGGGAAGACCGTAGTCCTTCCCCTGAACCGCCAGGCCCTCGGGTCTTCAGCAGGGCTGTCCGCGCTGCTCCTTTCCCCGCCCGGTTCCGGCAGCCGACCAATCTTGCGAAGTACAGCGGCGAGACCAACCCGGAGCTCTGGCTTGCCGATTACCGCCTGGCCTGCCAGCTAGGTGGTCTTATTTTTCGAGAAACCCCCCGAGCCCACCGTAGGTCTTGGCAGTACAATAAACACGACAAGGGAGACTCGGCTCTACCTCAGCAGAACCAAGCCTCCCTCAGGGGCTAGATGGGGGACTCCCCCTAGGTCCCATGCACCATTCTTTAAGTTGCTTTTTGCAAAAATTCCTATGCCAAGACTCTAGCAGGCTCTGACGAATCATTTGTGAAGACTCCTCGGACCAAGGTTTGCTTCCTAAGCAAGAGTTCGGTAGAGTCCCGAGACGGCCTACGCCCCCGGGCTACGGCACTCCCTCACCACCTCTCGCTCAAGGAACGGCTTAGGCCCCAAAGGGGTGTTTCGCAAATGAAATCTGATCAGAAGCAACAGAGGGCAAAGGCTCAGAAACATGGGAAAAACAACTAAGAAACACAAATACTTCAGAAATAAAGGCCTCGATGGCCGCAAACGTTATGATACAAAAATAACCCCTATTCTATCTTTACATAGCCCCCGGGGCCCAGATCAAGGTTCAAGGCCTTCAGCACCGGCAGATGGTAGGGGGGGCACCACCTCCTCTTCGAAGAGCGTCGCCAGCGCCGCGCCAGGGCCTTCTGCTGCCTCCATCAGCTTCGTGACCGCCGCGTTGGCCTCCTCGCCTCATCAGGCAGAACGTCGCCATCACTGATGGCCAGGAGGTCGACGCTAAGGTAGTGAGAGGAGATGACGGCCATCGCCCGCTTGACACCCGTGTGCAGCGCCCCTCGGAGCCGTTCGCGCATCTGGCTGCTCAGCGCAATCAAGCGGCTCCCAAGGGAGCTGCCTGACTGAACCCCCTCGACCTCCAAGGCCTCGCAGGTGGAAAGGGCGGCATATTTCAGCACCTTGTGCTCCTTGATCTCGATATCGAGCACTGTCTGCACCGCGCTGGAAGCCTTGGCGGCCCGGGTGAACTCCGCCTCTGACTCTGCACCGTGGAAAATGTAATGAGGTCGAGCCAGAGAAAAAACAACCTAAGCTAGGGACGGAAGCCCATGGAACTCACCCTTGGCCTTCAGCTCCCAGCGTCGGGTCTCGGCCTGACAGGCCTCGGCCTTCTCCTTCAACTGCTGGGCCTCGACCCAAGAGGCCTCGGCCGCCCTGGAAGCTTCACTCCCCAGCTCTGCGTCACACAAGGAAGTTAGGAAGCGAACATAAGGAGAAGAAAACAAAACAAGGGGATTCAAACTCACCCTCGACCGTCCCCCTCAAAACCACAGCCTCGATTTGCATGGCCTCAACCGCAGCAAGGGCCTCGTTCAGAGCGCCTTTGGTCAGCCGGTGCGCACTCTCCTCTGCCCCCAGCTGCCCGGCGAGGGCCTTGCCCGAGGTCGTCGCTTCCTTAGCCCAGGATCTGAAGGCATCCCGATCGCTGACGACGCAGGTAAGCTCCTCCTCCAGCTCCTTGATCCGCGCCGCCAAGGGGGCGAGCTGCGTCTGGGCTATGGCCGCCTCGACCTTCGCGTCGGCACAGCGAAGGCGGAGGTCCTCCACCTCCGCGCTTCGTGCCGACAGAAGCCCGTTAGCATCGGCAAGAAGGCCCCTCTGCCGCTGAAGCTGGTCCCAGATTCCCCTCTCCCGCCGGAGGAAGACCGACTTCCTGAGGGATCGGGTCTCTAGCTCCTGAGGAGGCAGAGCAGAGGTCGTTGATTACGACAAAACCGAGAAAGGAACAATGTCATGCGAGAAAGGAAAACACGAACCTGGGCGACTCCGGGCAGTTCGTCGGCCACCACCGACAGCGCCGTCCGTAGCGACCACTCCGCCAGTTCACGGTACTGCTCGAAGGTACTCCAGCGCCCGCCCTCGGCTGTGTCCTCGAGGGTGAACAGAGGCTCCCCCTCAGGGTCGTCCCGGCTCCGCCACAGTACCCGCGGGTGATCCCACCCACGGGGCTCGGGTCGCACCCGCACGAGGGCCGAGCTTCCCTCATCTAAGAGCGGCGCCGGCTGCTCCACGGCATCGGTCTCCTCGGCGTCGACCACCTCCCGCGCCCGGGAAGTATCGTCGGAGGAGATCGGATAGACCTCCATCTCCCGAGCGCTCTCCCGCAACAACGGCGGGCCCTGAGCCAAGGGCACGGCCGAGCCTCCACCGTCTACATCTCCGCCTCCTGCACAGACGGCCTCGCCGCCATCACGATGGCCGTGGTGACCTCGGGGGCTCCGGCCTCTGCAATCACGGCCTCGGCAGTCTCGGAGGCTCCGGCCTCTGCCATTGTGGCCTCGGCAGACGCAGAAACGCCGACCGCGGACACTGTGGTCTCGGCGGTCATGGGCGCCGGGGCCTCCATCGCCTCAGCCCCGGAAGCCCCGAGAGCCTCGGCAACAAAGGGCACGACGGCCCCATCCGACCGTGTAGGGGCCGCCTCGGCAACCCCTCCTTGGGTGGCCGGTTCCTTTGGGTCGACCCTCGCCGACGCCGCGCCGCGTTGGATGGCGGCTTGTGCCTCCGCCACCCAGTGGGCAGAGGAGCCGGGGCTCGCCTTAAGCGCCTTAAGGGGCGCCAAGGGGAGGTCATCCGCAGGCCGCTTCTGACTAAAGAAAATTAACCTACAGGGTCAATGCAAGACCAAAAAAGCGAACGGAAGACACTATGACCCAGCCAAAAATACACTTACTTAGAACGGGGCGGCCCCCGCTTCGCCACGGCAAACTGCATCCGCAACGGCGCAGGCGGCGGCAGTGGCGTCGCATCCGCATCCATCGGTGCCGATCGGTCATCAGCGGACCCTGGCGCCCCTTCGGTCCTCTGCGGGGGCGGTGGCATCGCCTCCACCGCCACCTGCTCCACCGCGGCCGCCGAGCTTACCGGGCTGACGGCGCGTTTGCCTAACGCCCGCGCCTCGGGCGTGTCGGCCTCGGCCCTAGAGCGGGCAACCGCCTGCCCTGGGTCCGCTTCTGCTCCCCTTCCTGGGGGTGCCGGGCTGCTTGCCGATGCCCCGAGCGCCACCTCCATGACATCAGGAAGGTGGTCTAGGGGACCTCGCCCTCCCTCACCCTTGTCGTTCCCGTCCGAGGCCTCCGTCGACAACGACGTCGACGGGGATTTCTCCAACGGGAGACCATCCTTCCGTTGCTGACGGCAGCGCTTATCCAATGCCTCGCGCGCAAGAATGTGCTTCGTGCGCTTCGCCGCCTTAGCGTCCTTTCGCTTCTTCTGCGCATCGGCGTGAGCGCGGTTGATCGCCCACTGCCCCATGTCCTTGGGAACGGGCGGCGGGGAGGAGCGCACGTCTCTCATCCCCTAAAGGAACGACAAATGCGCATAAGGAAACAAGGGATAAAGGGAGATTGAGGAGGCTCAGAGGCTACAGCGGCACTCGACTTACCAGCGAAAGGAACCCCCGCGATGGTCGCATCACGAAGGGGGTCAGGTTGCCGCCCCTCAACTTCGCATCTACCGTCTCCCCCACTCGACGGAGAATTTTCTCGTCGGAGAGGGCGGAGGAAGACATCCGGGTGCCTTCAACGGGCTCACCCGGCCTCACCTCAAACAGCCGCCGTCGCCGAGCCATCAGCGGCAGCACCCTCCGGTGGTGGAAGGCGGCCACGACCACAGCGACGGTGAGGCCATGGCTCTGCAGCCTCGCCAGCCCCTCCAAGAGCGGCTCTAGCTTGGGCTGGTCGACCTTTGGGACACCCCACTTCCATTTCTCCGGGCAACTCCCCACAATCCGCCCGGTGTAGGGGGGAAGTCCTATGTCGTCGTTGCGGAGGTAAAACCAACTCGTGTACCACCGGCGGTTGGAGGACGCGAGTTGGGCCAGGATGTAGAGGTGCAGGCGGTCCTGACGCACTTGGAGAGTGCAGCCTTCGGCCCTCAACGCCTTCCTCTTACCCGACGTGCCCGTCGGCTTGGTAGTGTGCCCCGCCCGAAACAGGTGGAGCCACAACTCCCATTGGGGAGCGATCCCCAAATACCCCTCGCAGACGGCAACGAAGATAGCCGCCTGAGCGATGGAGTTGGGATTAAAATTGTGGAGCTCCACGCCGTAGTAGTGCGGGAGCGCCCGCATGAACCGGTCCGCCAGGACGCCGAGGCCACGCTCGTGGAAGGAGATGAAGCTCACGACGTAGCCGTCGTGGGGCCTCGGCTCCGGCTCGCCGTATGGAGCAATCCACTCCGGCCTACTAGGGTCTGTCACCGGGCGGAGGAGTCCACCGTCGACAAGCGACTGGAGCATCTCCTCGGTGATGTCCGACGGATCCCAAGGGTCCGCCTCAACAACGACGATGTTGCCGGCCGTGGGTGCAACGGAGGAATCGGGCGCGGCGGTGAGTTTTTTCTCTCTCCCTCCCACGCTCTCGCTTTTTTCCTCGCTTTCTCCCTAGGCTCGCTCTTCTCTCCTCTTCTTCCCGGCACCCGCTGCTCTGGCGATGGCTCGACGGAGGCGGTGCTAATGCAGGCAAGGTAAGACAAGGAGGGGCGAGATTCCTCAGGTATTTATGCAGGAGGAGGTGAAATGAACGGGCGACGAAATCGGGGAGGTTTTCCCCCGTCCGGCGTGGTTAACCACGAGCCGATTTCGGCGGCCCACGCGCCCACGTCTCCCGCATTAAATGCGAGGACAGTTACGTCCCGTCCATCACGTCGCGCTCGGCCACTACGGCAGCAGGCGTCGTTTCGCCTCCCCATGAAACCACCTCAAAAGGCGCGCCACCCACGGCCGAGCCAATAGGGAAGATATTTCCCGTGGCCTGTTCCTTTCATAGGAAGGAACCGGGGTCTAAGCCTATTACAATCCAGGGGTTCGAAGGCTGGACCCCAAAGGGTTTCGACAGCTGCCCCAGGATAACAGAGTCAGGGGCGATTGCGGGCGAGCCTATACGGGGCCGAGACCCAAGCAAGCGAAACACTTGGGACGCCCAAAGTCGTGTCCGAGACCGGCAGGAAAGTATCAGAATGGGATCCCACCGTAGGGAGGCACCGAGCCACCGAGGCCCAACGAACGGCCTCGGCACCCACTAGAGAAATCCTCTGGTACTCTTGGAGTGTCTCTGGACCGCTAGCCGTCCCCTAACGAATGGGGTTCGGGCCTCCACTCGGACTACCCGATAACAGCTCACCGGAAGTGCCACTGCTCGTGCCCATCGAGGGTAGCGAGGCACATTCCACCCCTCCTTCTGAACGAAAAGGAAGCGCGAGGGTCGCATAAAAAGTCAGGGGAACCCCAGACGGCCTTCTCGCCCTATGCAGAGGCTAGGGGGCTCCTCCTGCAAATATGCCGAGACCCCACGACCCGGGCTCGTGCCCAAAGGGGCCTCGGCAAACAAACCCTCACGCACGAGGGGCGTATAAAAAGTCAGGAGAATTCCCGACGGCCCTCTCACGCAGAGGGTAGGGGCTCTTCCTGCAACCTTGCCGAGACCAGAATGGGCTTGGCAAACTAACCCTCCGTCCAAACAAAAAGGACATGTGAAGATCAGATGAAAAGGCCAGAACACCCAAGACAAAGACAAACAGTCCAAAACCGCGCTAGAGGTTTCGCTACAAACACGATAAAAGGGCACCGAGCCCGTTACGGTCCAGGGGTTCAAAGGCTGGGCCTCCAAAAGGTTTCGACAGCCGCCCCAGGGCAACAGAGTCAGGGACGACATCGGGGCGAGCCTACGAATGGCCCAGGCCCGAGCGAACGGTCGCTCGGGGCGTCCTAAGTCGTGTCCGAGACCGGCGGGGAAGTATCCGAATGGGATCCCACCGTAGGGAGGCACCGAGCCACCGAGGCCCGCGAACGGCCTTGGCACCCACTAGAGAAAGCCCCTAGTACTCTTGGAGTGCGTCTCTAGACCACTAGCCATCCCCCAGCGAATGGGGCTCGGGCCTCCACTCGGACTACCCGCTAACAGCTCACCGGAAGTGTCCACGCTCGTGCCCATCGAGGGTAGCCTAGCACATTCCACCCCTCCTTCCGAGCGAAAGGAAGCGTGAGGATCATACCCAAAGTCAGGGGACCCCTGACGAACCTCTCGCTCTGTGCGGAGGCTAGAGGGCTTCTTCCTGTAGCCTCGCTGAGACCCCCGCAATCCGAACTTGCGCTTGAGGGCTCGGCAAATGCAATAAGAACTACTCATTCAGACGCGAAAATGAAGAAAGCCCCTGGAGGAGAAACTCCACTCCTCCAGGGGCTCGGGGGCTACACCCGGCAGGTGCGCTCGCGCGCACCCACTGGAACCTCAAAAAACAAACCCCAATTCCTACGGGGCAGGTATAAACCAAGCCTCGGCAAACCCTCAAGGGGAGTGCACGCACTCCCCCCGAGGCTCGGGGGCTACTGTTGGGTACCTTAGAATGGGGTACCCCAAGTAAAACATCAAATGGGTCGCTAAAATCCCATCTAAAAAAAATAAAAGCTAGAAGGTAAGTCATGGGCCCCTCACCCGCCACGACCGAGCCCACTGGGTCCTCCCCCTTCTCGCCTCGAGCCTCGAGCAGGAGGTCTCGGCATCCTGACGCAAACTCCGCTTCGTGCGAGGCTCCCCAGGGAAGGCCTCGGCAGGGGACGCCGTCTCCGCCTCGCTCGAGGCTCTCCACGGAAGGCCTCGGTAGGAGGCGCGTTCTCCGTATCGTGTGAGGCCTCTCGCGCGAGGCCTCGGCAAGGAGCCTGATCTCCGTCTCACGCGAGGCCTCACTCTCCGTGTCGCTCGAGGCCGACTCATCCGCGGTCCGTCGCCCCCCACCTCGGCCGACCCTCCCGACAGCGTGTCATGTCTCATTAATGCTTCAACCACTCCCGCAATCTCAGCCGGACGGTGGCTCAACACCACAGAATGGCCGACGTGACCCGAGGTCGCATTAGCGCCATACTGGCTGGGACAGGGCACGGTGGGGATTACCGGCCACTGTGTCCTACCACTGTGTCCACGATCAGCGCCATACCGGTTGGGATAGGGTACAATGGGGATTACCGGCCACTGTGTCCTAACGTTGTACCCATGATCGGCCGCCCGCTCAAGGCCTCGGCACTGTACACCAGGGCCTTGGCACTGTACACCAGGGCCTCGGCAATCTTGGGGTTCATGCCTACCGAGACCCCCCCACCGCAGTACAAGCCTCGGCACCGACCAAGTCTTGGCCTCGCGCACAGTCCGTCTATAGTGGCTTGCACGTTCGCTGCCGCGTCCACTCCGAGGCATTCCCGGGGCTCCCACGACGCACAGGATCTGATGGGACGACCACGCCGCCCTAGTACCCCAAGGATGGACCACTCCGACGACCGCATCGCCACAGGAACAGGCCACAGGAATAGGCCATAGGGCTTGGACATGCCGCCCCTATTGGCACGACGCCGCATAGTTAACACATGTACTGTCCTTGTCTTCCCTTCAACTATAAAAGGCGAGGACTTGGGCCATTTAGAAAAGGAAGAAAAACAGGGGGAGAACATCTGGTAACACATACACACGCACACATTCCAGCCGCTTGAGAGCAACGTCTCAGACGGCCCACACGACACCTTGCCGAGACCTGGGACTAGTTCCCTCTCTCCCTTAGCTTGTAACCCCCTACTATGAGCACTTCGGTGCAAGGAATACAAGTTCGATCTCCCAGACTGGACGTAGGGCACCGATTGCCCGAACCAGTATAAATCTTGTGTCTCTTTGCATCACCATCCGGAATCGGAAGCACGCAGAACAAATTCACTAGTCAGTTGAGGACCCCCCGGTCCGAAACACCGACAGTATTGTTTTAGCAATCTAGCAAGATCATCATAAGAAGGTGATTCATATTCATCATCATCACTATCGCTATCATCATTACTAGCATATTCATCACCACTACTATCATCATCATTTGATACCTTGCATTCACCCTTGGCCATAAGACATAGGTGTATAGAGGATGATGGCGGTGGTGGCGGTGAAGATGATGAAGAGTCAATAATAATGGCGGCCACCTTCTCGTTGTCACTATCATCATCGGATGAGCCACTAGATAAATCAATGTCCGTGAGCTAATCACCGATGATGTATGTCTTTCCACTCTTCTTCTTCTTGTGGAAGTCCTTCTTGCCATCTCTCTTCTTGTATGGCTTGTTTTTCTTCTTCTCATCTTCTTCTTCATTACTTAAGTCATCTTTCTTGCCCTTGTACTTATTCTTGAACTATTCTTTCTTGGGCTTGGTGCATTGGTGTCGGTGAAGAAAGTGACCAACTAGTAAATATTTGTAATTTTGCTGTATGTTGTGATCGGAGGTGGCCTAGCACTCAATGACACAGGATTTATACTGGTTCGGGCAACGTGCCTTACGTCCAGTCGGGGTCGGTCAGTGACTTTATTCCTGAGCCTAGGCGCTCAAAGTCTGTAGTGGGGGTACAAACGAGAAGGAGAAAGGAGGGGGTGTACAAGAGGTTCGGTTGGCTCCGACCGGAAGGGTTGCAGTTAGAACTTGGTGGTCCTGTGGTTGTAAGGTGTTGATGTCGATCTAGTGAGTCTGAGCTTGAAGAAGTCGACCTCTCTGGTTGGAGAGAGCACATCCCCTTTTATAGATAAAGGGGATGGCTTTACAGGCGAGAGGGAGAGAGTGCGGATGTTTCTAGGTCTTGTCGCCCACGCTTGATGAAGATTGGATCACGGTTGACGCCCCCCAACACTGTCGATGTCGCTGTAGAATGTCAGATGTGCATAGGAGGTCGAGCTATCTTCTTTAAGAAGGATGGATGCCAGTACCTGCAAATACTTCTTGATGCCTAGCAGCATGTGAGGAGCCGTGCTATGTTCACCCGGTATGGCAAATCCTAGAGCCCATACTGTGATCGATGTCCAGAGACATGTGGGGGCTTACCGTATGGGAGTTGTTAGCGGCCCCTACAATACTTTGTGTCAGGGTGGCTATAGAGCATTGTTTCATGTAGGGTATGGTCCCTGGTACAGTGGTTTTGACTTATGAGCCATGCCTTGCCTTTCTCCGCACGTCTTCTGGTTCCTTCCGAATGGGGTGCCCCCGATCGAATGGCTCCAGTCGGCTCTCAGCACGCCGGTCAGAGAAGAGCGGTGAGCAGGGTTCCCACGAGCCTCGATCGTGGGATCGGAGTCGTGGGGTCAGAGTAGGAAGCAGCGTTTCAGGCCTTCCGATTGGAGAAACCGCTTGGAGGCAGCTAGTGCCCGAAGCGAGCGCTCCGGTCGGAGAGGTGGGCCGAAGAAGCTGACGAGCAGACACTTGTTCTTTTGGGTAGACCTTCCGGTTGGCGGCTAGACTGCCCTTCTGGCCCGTTGTGGTTTAGACTCTTGGGCCGGCCCATGAACTATATGTTGTTTTCCTAGGCCAAGCCCGGGTGTGGAAGCCGGTCCTCGAGGGACCTCGGGTTTATGAACCCGACAGGAGCCCCCGAGCCCCCGGGCGATTTGAGCTGAATCGTCCAGGGGATTTTTTGTCTTGCTAGCGGGTGCGCACGAGCACACCCACGGGTGTAGCCCCTGAGCCCCCGGGTGGTTTGGGCAGAACCGGCTGGGGGGTTCTTTGTGTTTTTGTGTTGTGTTTGTGGGTGCGCATGTTTTGAGTTTTAAGATGTAATTTTGTTTAACCATGGCATTGTTGTGCAGCCGAGGTGTTTTTTAAGCGCGGGGATTGGATTGAGGCAGAACTTACTGATCCCAGCGTCAGTGTGCGCCGGGGATCGGGTGAGGAAGTTTAGTTTGGACGTGATAGAGCCTACTGATCTTTGGCGTCGATGCGCGCTATGGGATCGGGTGAGGCAAAATCATGAGTAGACCTAGGTGTTGGTGCGTGCCATGGGATCGGGCAAGGTGGAGTCGCTAGTAGACCTAGGAATCGGTGCGCGCCATGGGTCGAGAGTTAGTTTTAGTTAGTGAAGCCATTACGTGAGTTTGGAGTCGCGGTCCCAAGAGCCGTAGCCGGATTTCGCCGATCCAGACGATGCGAGTTCGGAGTCGCGGTCCCAAGAGCTGTAGCTAGATGTCGCCTATCCATTCAACGCGAGTTCAGAGTCATGGTACCAAGAGCCATAGCCGGATGTCGCCTATCCAGTCGACGCGAGTTCGGAGTCGCGGTCCCAAGAGCCGTAGCAAGATGTCACCGATCTAGTCGACGCGAGTTCGGAGTCGCGGTCCCTTGGCATTTGAGCCCTCGAGCCTTGTCGGGCCTTCATGGGGGTTGGTGTGAGTCATTTTGCACTGCCTCCTCCAGTTCCTCACAACCGGAGGGGCTAAGTTTTGTCGCATGTCCCGATCGCTCGGGCTCGAAGACTAGCTCCGTGAGCTCGCTAACGGGTGTGATCGAGCAGAATCCGAGTTCGTCGTTTGTGATGGGGTCGGCATAGCCCTCTTGTGGCATTCCACTACTCCTTTACCTGCAGCCCGGCAGATGCCTAGGTCATTCCGTGGACCGACCCGAGTGGCCTAATGGCCTCCCCTCGATGGAGATTATGTGGGCTTGGCGAGAGGTTCAGGATCGAACGAGAAGGTAGAGATGACCCGGTTTGCCAGACCGGGCGAAGGCCACATGGTGCTCATCTACGGTTTTCTCCCCTGGCTCTATTTGGTTGCTCATGTCGAATGAGGCAAGCCACCGCTTCGTGGCGCAACACGGAGCATTCTGGTGCATTTCGCCGCACGTGCGATGCTTAGTTCTCGAGCCCCCGGGCGGTTCATGCCCTAACCGTCTGGGGGGTTTAGGCATATGAGATGAATGCATGTATGGATGTATGAATGATTTGTAATGAAATAGAAGGGTTTTGGTAATGTTTACCTTGACGATTGGAGTGATGGGGCTTGGTGGGCTTTAGTCGGAAATGTCCGACCGGGACCCATGCTCGTCGTTCGAGATGAAGTCGGCATGGCCTGCATGAGGCATCCCTTTGCTCCTTACCTGTCGCCTGGTGTCCCTCCTGGGTGATTCGATCAACTCAGGGAGGTCTGGTGGTCTCTTCTGGCAGAGATTCCTCGCTCTCTCTTCCTTCTTCTTTCTCACCGAGAGTGCCTATACGCTGTGGCGGTTCCTAAGTGAGAGGAAGAGTGAGCGAGGGGGAGGACTTATGGATCCTTTTGCGAACTTGGAGCGTGATGTCGGATTGGAGGTGACGCTGGATCTAGTCTGCGAGGCCTCCTTCGGGATGGAGCCACGTGTAGACTTTCTGGCGGATCTTTACTGGGCAAGCCTCGTCGGAGGGGAGGTTACTCATGACTATGCCGGTGGAGGGTTCTGTGCCTGTAGCTACTCAAGTTGGCTAGTTCATAAAGTTTGATGAGATTTCTTCCAGCCATGGCGACCTTACCTCAGTAGCGGTGCCCCCCTTAGGAGCTACCTTGACTGCATAAGAAGGTCAGGAGCTCCATGTTCTTCTACTGAGCATCTATAGGTGCGACGCCCTAGAGGTACCTGTTGCATTTTGCCAAAGTTTGTCGAATGGCCGCAATAGTTTTTGCAATAGTAGAAAATGTAATGGTTAAGTTCGTGGGAGGGGAACCCCTGTGTAAAACGTTCGTGTGTGTTTTAATGACTGCAATCGGTTTTTGTTTTTGTGATGGAGTTGCTCTATTCGAGAAAGCTTGTTCCCTTTTGTTCCTTAGTCCTCCCTTAGCATAATTTTGTTTTAAATTTCTTTCTTTCTCGTACCTGCCCGTTTGTTCCATAGGTTGCAACTTTGCAAGCCCGGGGCATGGCCCGCGAGGCTCGGCTGGTCGTAATCGTAGGAAAAGGCAGGGTGCAATCAGTCGGAATGTTTCAAAGTAAAGCTACATAAGGTAAATCAAAAGAACGAATTGCCCTTTCGTTTGGGTAAGAAGGAGTTTCTCCATATGAAAGTAAAGAGAAAAGAGAGGCAATACTCAATATTTGTATATTTATGGAGCCCCTGAGTGACCCGGGTTGAAAGTGTTTGGGCGGGGGCGCTCTTACAGGAGGATGTTCTTTAACCGAAGGTGTTTAGACCAATTCTAAGGGAAAAAACGACGTAGCTGTTCAATGTTCCAAGTGTTGTTGAGAACATTGCCGTTGTTGTCCTCCAGTCGGTAGGTGCCCGGTCGGATTACTTCGGTTACCGTATAGGGTCCTTGCCAGGGTGGAGAGAGCTTGTGTTTTTCCTTCATTGATTGGGTCCTTCGGAGCATGAGATCACTGACTTCGAGAATCCTTCCTCTGATCTTCCTTTCGTGGTACCTACGGAGGGTTTGTTGATAGCGAGCAGAGCGGATGACGGTTGTCTCGCGAGCCTCTTCGAGCAGGTTGACTGCGTCTTGTTGAGCCACCGCGGCTCGGTCGTGGTTGAAAGCTTTTACTCTTGGTGCGCCGTGGTCGAGGTCGGAGGGCAACACAGCTTCCGCTCCATAGGCTAGGAAGAAATGTGTGAATCCCGTGGATCGGTTTGGGGCCATTATTAGGCTCCAGAGGATTGCTAGGACCTCTACAACCCACCGCCAGGCGTGTTTGTTGAGTCGGTCGAAGATGCGCGACTTGAGTCCTTGGAGGAGCATGCCGTTGGTGCGTTTGACTTGACCATTAGTTCGTGGATGTCCGACCGAAGCCCAATCGATTCTGATACTGTATCCATTGCTAAAGTCTTGGAACTTCTTCCCGATGAAGTTAATCCCATGGTCAGTGATAATA